>NW_016158141.1:62264-76468 GCF_001687245.7 Rhagoletis zephyria
CTTTTAAGTGTGCAATTACATCGCGCCATTGACTAAACCGAGCTGTCGTGTGACGATTGGGCCTATGGATGCGGTTTGGCAATGTTATATTGCGTCAAAATCTCATTCGGAGACACCAGGATTGTGTCGTGGAGTACAATACCTAAATACCTTCGTTGGCTCATTGAACGCTTTACTTTACAGCGACTTGGCAGAATCAAGAGGTCTCCACGAATATCGACAAATACATTTCGGCATTTAAGGGAATTTCGTCTCTTAACATTGAATTTCTGTAGTCCAACGATTCTCACCCATTTTGTCTTGTTGGCGCCAGCGAATGCAGAACAAACATTTCTTCAAATTTAAAAAGTAAAAATTTCACTACTAACAATTTAAAAATGTTCTTAAAACTTGCAAAGAAATTTGGAAAAGAAATATCACTGTTTTTGTTTTTAGGAGTAGGGTGGGAGTGTCATTGATAAAATTAGAGCGAGAGAAAGTTTTTCTTACAAAACCTTTCATTATTGAATCATGCTGGATTAATACATTTTTAAAAACTTTACAGCATAAAAAAACAAAAACAAATCGATTTAATAATTTTACAAATATCTCAAGAAAGGGGCGAGGAAAAAATTTGAAAAAAAATCACACGTGCATACATCAAAATTCTCTATAAAAATAAATATTTTTTAATTATTTTTTTTTTTGAAATATTTTTCACATAAAAATTTTTTGGTAATAAAATTAATTTTTGAAAATATGCCATCTCAAAAAAAAAACTAAAAAAAATTCACAATGCTACAAATGCAGTACTTTTCGTAATTAATAAAAACCAAAAACAAAAATTAAAAATTACATATTGCCTCTGACAAAACAAAAACAAATCGATTTAATAATTTTACAAATATCTCGAGAAAGGGGCGAGGAAAAAATTAAAAAAAAAAACTCACACAGGCATACATCAAAATTCTCTATGAAAAGAAATATTTTTTAATTTTTTTCTTTAAAACTTTTTCTCATACAAATTTTTTGTTAAAAAAATTAATTTTTGAAAATATGCCATCCCAAAAAAAAATAAAAATAAAAAAAAAAACTCACACAGGCATACATCAAAATTCTCTATGAAAAGAAATATTTTTTAATTTTTTTCTTGAAAACTTTTTATCATACAAATTTTTTGTTAAAAAAATTAATTTTTGAAAATATGCCATCCCAAAAAAAAAAATAAAAATAAAAAAAAAAACTCACACAGGCATACATCAAAATTCTCTATGAAAAGAAATATTTTTTAATTTTTTTCTTGAAAAATTTTTCACATAAAAATTTTTAGGTGAAAAAATTAATTTTTGAAAATATGCCATCTCAAAAAAAACTAAAAAAAAATCACAATGGTTGCTCTGAGTATTGCGCAATATTTAAGTATAGTAGTATTTTTCGAAACTACAGCATGACAGAGGAACACTTTTGTAAGTACTCCAATATACCACAAATAGACTACATGGTCCAACGATTTTCTCTGGGTACGTAAGCGCNTATGCCATCCCAAAAAAAAAATAAAAATAAAAAAAAATCACAATGGTTGCTCTGAGTATTGCGCAATATTTAAGTATAGTATTTTTCGAAACTACAGCATGACACAGGAACAATTTTGTAAGTACTCCAATAAACCACAAATAGACTACATGGTCCAACGATTTTCTCTGGGTACGTAAGCATATCTACATATGCAAGCGTTTAAATTTCTTAAAACTAATACATAAATACTTAGGTTCATGCATGTAACCAAAATTGTACGTACAAAAGTATTCTATTGAAGTCATCTGTTGCCAAAGTTTGACGTCGGCGCCATTTTACATTGGCATCTGACCGGGCACAGGCATGCAGAACTTTGTTGCAAGTCGTTTATATTACATCACATATTCAACTACTTTCGAAATTACACATCCTTTCGGAAGTTACCATTTGAGTATAAAATGCTGCTGCTATACGTATAGGAATATTTGTGCCACAACTTGCAACTTATAAGTTGCAAATGCTTATCGCTTTTCTTGCATGGCATTAGTGGAAGCAATTCTTGACATGGAGCAAATTGGATTTTCAAAGTGGAAATCGCTTTGATGCAACTTTTTTTTGTTAAGGTAGTTGACTTGTTTGCATGTAGCTTTATATGTACGTTTATATGTATGTGCATATATATGGATGAGTGTATACAAGAAAATATGTATAAATCCCTGCATAGTCCAATGTTAGTTTTCGATTTTCTATAAGATTAGCATCGTGATCCATCTTAGCGTTGAATGGGTTTTTTTTTTCAAAGGAAAAGGAAATAGTTGAAAAAGAATTGCTTGCTTGTTCAAAAGATACACACATACATATCTAAAAGAAGGCAAGCAGCAGCTAGCAAAAAGTCGGAATTTGCTGAAAAATTTTAAGTTTTCAAATGCAGAAAAAAATGTTGTTATGATCAAAGTTTATTCTAACGCCATCGAGGTAGTGATGTGCGGTTCCGTGTATTTAAAGAGGCGGTTGTGTCGAGTACAGTTTCAACGCAAAACGGAAATAGGCCATATCGATTATATTTTTGTTATAAAGTAAGTTAAAAAAATTTATTTAAATTTTACAATAATTTCTTTGTTGATAGTTGTTTTATAAACAATTTTATAACAAGCAATTTTTAAGCAAAAAAAACAACCGACTTCAATTTTTATATAAAAATTTAAGATTACCGTTAATTTTTTCATGATAAAATGATCGACTTCAATTCTCATATAAAAATTTAAGAGTACCGTTAATTTTTTCATGATAAAATGATTGTATCTAAACCAAATTAGTATGGAAGCACCTGTGAGACACTACCTTTCCGATAGAAAAAAAAATATTCAGACGAGTTGATAACCTTTCAGTGATAGTATTTCATTTAAAACAAAGTAATATTTCCAAATAATATGAAAGAATCATTCGGGTGAACTCAGCAAAAACCCGACGAAAGTTCTACGCCTATGAAAGATATACTTCATACTCATTTCATGAAAGATTATTTTCAAAAACTACCAATTAAATTCGTTTCGCCTGGAACCTTTTTTAAAATACTATTATCCATAAAAATTAAAGAAATCATAAAAACTCAATTCGGGTTGCCCTTAGAAACCTCCTCTTAAATTTGTCGCAGAGTGTAATTTATATGCAGTGGCGTATGAGCAACTTTTTATACCATGGATACTAGTGGTGGCAAACTATCTCGATAGGACTATCCGCAGTATCGGTGGTGCATTCCTATCGCAACAATCCATGGTGCCAAATATCGACAGTAGATGATATCGATAGTATCGACGATACGTCATACCCATGGGCGTAGCCAGGTAGGGGCAGGGGGGTGCTCGAGCCCCCCCTATCTTTAAAATTTTCCTTATATATATATAAAACAGTACCCTGAAATGCCAGCTTAATAGGGTCGAGCCCTTTTTTAGTTTTTTAGGTATACATTTTTCTCCTCGAAGCCAGTAAAATTACAAATGAACTACGAACTTAATTTTTGGGGGTGTACAGCTCTCTAAGCTCAGGCCACCTGGGGCCGCAGCTTGGCGAGCTTTGGACGGCCTAATTCGTTAGGTTATAATTAATCACTCCAGTCTCAATTTATCTTTTAAGGAAAGTACTTAAAAAATTGAACAGAAGAAAAATTAAAAAAAAAATAATAATAACAGGCTCTGTGCCAAATTTTTGCATCTGTGCTAAAGCCTGTTCTGTTTTAATGAAATAAAGTTACCAATGAAGAAAATCGATCGATCGATAAATAAAGAAGTAACTAAAATATCATTTCAACAAAGTATCTAAAATACTTTTATTGAATTCTTTTAGCGAAATCCTACGCAAAAAAACTGTCGATACATTACTAAGCACGATCTGTCAGTTTATTTTTACCATGTTTATTCGTTTTTATATTGAAATGAAAGGTTTATACATACAATGTAAATGTTATAACAAAATTAGAAATTTTTTAAATTCTGGGAAAGCTGATTAACAATCAGCATTATGTACGTGCAGTTAAAAAAAATAGTAGTACTACTGTGATAAAAAGGCAGGTTAAGAAAAATGATAACAATGCTATCGCCAGCAATAAATTATTTGATTATGTTATCAAATCCGCTGAGTAGCCCAAATATTAATAAGTATTACGAGATTTATAATTTCTTCCGAATTTCACGAAACGGCGAGCGAAAGTATTTCCCCGGATAAATGAACAAATTGCGGTACGCGGCTACACCCACATATGGGCAAATCTCAGAAAGAGTACCTACACAAAAAATGGGAAAAATGCAAGTACATAATTAAAATTTTCACATTTTTGTATCAAGAATGGCATAGTACAATATATTTTTATTAATTTCATATTTCTTTTCACACTTATTGGATAAAAATGATTTGGCCCCCTTTTTTCTTGAAATAAATATCCTTATTTAAACTGCTACATAATCGCTTTAAAACAATCGCTGCTTAACTACAAAAAGTGTAACGTTCGCATCGAAAACATGCAATAATTTAAGTGTTACTCCAAATGCAAATTATTCTTACAGATGATTTTCTTCACAAATAAAAATGTTCATAAATCTATTGACTTTCATGATCATCTCAGAATCGCTTCCATTTTGAATAACGTCCGGCCATTTGTTGGGGGCCCGCATGTATTAATGTCCATGCGCTTATTTTCTCTTAGACGCGCCGCTCATAAGTACTGCTTTAAATCTTTCCTTAAACATACCACGAAAATTTGTATACTTAATTAAAAGTAACAACTGCAACGCCAGGATTTGTCCGTACCTATACACTGTAAGTGCTCATTTCTGGGCAAACGTACATTTTTGTATTAGAAACTACGATTAAAATCAATAAAATAATTAATTACACTAAGCAACAAGAATTTTCAGCACGATCTGTCAGTATGTTTCTCTTATGTGGTCCAATCTTTAAACCATGAAAAAAAATATAAATTTCGGTGGTAAAATTTCTTTTCCACTTAACTGACATTTTCTTCTTTATTATTTTCTTATATTATTCTCTAAAAAATTTAAAACACAAAAATTCTAAATTTTTTTCTAAAAAAATGTATGTATTTCGAAAAAACTCAAAAAAGCATATCTTTAGGTGATTAAATTTTATAGAAAAAAATTAGAAAACAATATTTCTTTCTAATTTTTTCCTAGTTTTATTTTTGTCTACTTAAAAAAATACATATTTATTTTTAATTTTTTTAAATATAATTTTTTTTTGTATTCGAAATTTTTTTCTTTTACTTAGTAAAGAATATGCATTAGGGTGGTCCAAGAATGCATGTGGAAAAGTATATTCGGAATTTTAATGCCGCCACCGCCTTGGACTGTTCGATACCGAAAAAATATATCCCTATTTTTTATTTTGAAACCCAAAACTATTTAGGGAGTGCTCAAAGCGCTCAAAGTTTTCCAAGTATTTTACACGGGAAAAAATAACTTTTCGTAGAAATGGTATAGAATTCTTGAAAATCAATATTTTTCGATCAATATTTTTTTTTTCTGCATGTGGACAGACCCTGGAGAAAAACTTCTATTGAATATTCTTTTTTTTTAACTGAGAAGGAAAATTTTTTATTTGCTTTTGTTATCAAGTGTTCTTTTTCGTCACTGTTAAATTCTTATCAATTCAATAAAATTTAAATAAGCTTAGCTAGCCATTTCACAAATCAATCGAAGGCACTTATGTACTAAGTTTGATAAAAACAATCAACCATGTGAAAAAAGTATAAAATGTAGAGACGCGTCGGCAAAGTCATCAGTATTTGCTAAAAGCAGTTGGCGCGAATTATACCTCGAACCAAATGAAAGTTGCTGTGCTTATTTTCGGACTTTGTGCCATCGTCGCTGCCACTTTTGCGGCAAGCTCAACGTGGGGTGTAAGGAATGAAACCGATTCAGTTATAATCCAACAGAGGCTACTTTACCCAGCTATAGCAAATAAGGCGCAGACCGTTTACTTCGATTTACCAGCGTCGGTAAGTAATTATAAATTAACATTTTTATGAAGGTCACAATTCGTTTATTCTTTTCTTTTATTTTCTATTTACAGAAGCAAAGCAATAGCAAAATAATTAGTGCAATCTACCTGCTAGATCAATTCCAAAATAGTACAGGACCAACAAATACCTTAGTTTGGGGTGGACCAGGTTGGACTTATGCCTCTGTACAATTGCGTACATCCACCAGCATTGGTCTAAATGTTACCGCTGTTGTTTATGGCAAATAATAAATAAATTTTAAATCGCAATCAATAAACACTTTCACTTTTTAATAAATAAGTCAGTAAGAATGCATGGAAATGAGGCTCAAACAGTATTTGGGTAACCTTAGTTTTCTTCCGCACTCTTATGTAATTCACGCATTTACTAAATTTGATCAAAAGAAGCAGAAAATAAAAAAAAACATACCTTCGCATGGTCTTATTCGGTACTTGTGAAAGATTTCTTGGCCAGTCCGTTTTTCATATCTACTGCCTTTTGCCTAAAACTGTTATCAATGAAATTCTTATCAAGTCATTATCAACAGCTGCTAACGATTCGCAAAGCTTAAAAGTATGTATAAAAGCATTGCATTTCAGCTCGTAATCATTAGTATTTTCTATCAGCACTTAGCGGTACATGTGTCACGGAAATAAAATGAAATCCATCGTTCTAATTTGTTTACTTTTTGCGGCCATCAAAGCCTCACATTCGGCTAGCTCAACCTGGGGTGTACGTAATGTTACCGATACTCTATTTCTCAATGAAAATGTATTTTACCCAGCTAAACCGAGGCAAGCTCAGATCGTTTACTATGATATAGTAAGTACATAAGTAATTAGTAGCCAGTGTTTTAATTGTAATATTAACATGTAAAGATTTTTGTGTTCATTTGACTTTTTTCCATTGTAGTACCAAAACAATAACAGAGCAATAAGCGCCATTTACCTTCAAGATCAATTTAAAAACAGTACGGGCCCAACAAATACCTTGGTTTCGGGAGGACCGGGTTACACCTATGCATCTGTACAACTGACAACATTTACCAGCATTGGCCTAAATGTAACTTTTGTTGTTTATGTCAAATAAATGCCAAATAAATTATAAATTGAGCGCTTAGTTTGTAGTATAACTTTTTAATCTCTTAAATCTCTAAAAGGGCCCTTTGAGACAGCAAATCAGCTGTCGATTAACTGGAAACCGGAACATTTTTAGTAATGTTCGATACTAGTACTTAAAAAGAAAAGACATAAATACTCAAAGTTGTCTCTTAAGTATCGAGTATTTATGGTATTTAGTTGGAGTATCGAGTGTATTGTGAAGTTATTTACAAATTTGCAATAGTATTTTCTGGTTGCCTCCATTTGAGTTGCATTTCAAACCAATCATCGAGGGAGGGAAGCTGTCCCTCTGACCCCAACATCATTCATCATGCGGCGATACTATTAACTACCTGCACGTCATGGCTGTAATCACACTTCCTTTGCGAAAGAGCAGTAATGGCCGCGGGATTTATTACCCAAAGAAAAGGAAATAGCGCCCGCTTGATTTGTTTCATAAAAACAGGAAATAAAGCCCCTGAGTAGTATTTCCTCTGGCTTTATTTTACTGAAACATTCCAAACCGAATGGTATTTTGCCTAAAACTGATAAGTGAATTATTGAATGTTAAAGGTAAATTGGTCTTTTTTTTTTTAGTATTACTTTAGTATTTTAGTGAAACAATTTTGCATCTCCAAAGTACCTGAGTATTTGAGTACTTTGGACCGGGGTATTTAGCGAATGCCAAATACTTCCATTTTTGTATTTTAGTATCTAATAACTAATAACTATTTTTTAATTGACTATTCAGACATCTCCAAATACTAAGTATTAGAGTATTTAGTTACCAAACCGGTACTTTAACCACCATTACTGCTATAAACCAGTTTAAGTTTTTCGTGGACAATCCTAACATATCCATCGAACTATATGTATATCTTACCAATTCATTTCGTTTTCTCTATCTATGTCTTAATAGTTTCAGTCCATGAAAGATACTTATGGCAGAAGGTTGAAATTTGTAGGTTACGAATTTTATTACAAGTAACCTGTTACCACATTTGAGATTAGTGTAATATATTGCTTGACCAATTCGACCCGTAGTAAATAGTTAATACAAAACATTATTTGTGATTTATTTTATTGTATTGTAAATGTTTGAAGGCGGAAGAATAGAGGCCCACAATGAGTATTTATAGTTATGTTTATGAGCCACAAAACGCTAGCCCTCAATTGCAATGCTCATGCAATTCATGAGCAAAATTGATTAAACACTCAACAACTGGGAACCCTAGACTTTGTTGCAATAGTAAGTATGTAGCTACATTGTATGTAGGTATGTAATTTATAGTTGCAACAGTTTATGTGTGGGTGGTTATAAGAAATCCATTTCGAAGCTATGATTTGTCATCTATGTAGTAAGATTTTGGTGGAAATTTGGGCAAACACTTAGGGTGCCTTCAAGTGATAGTCGGCCACTTTATCAATATTGGAGAGGTTAGAGGGAGAAACGTGCGTAATGAATATTGAGTGGGATGAAAAAGGGACCATGCTTGGCTTGTGGTTGCATGACACTAGACTGATTAGTAATAGTTGCAATATGTTACTTGCGTGATAGTCGAGCATAAATCGAAGCTGCGGTAATAAAATTTACGACAAAATATTTGCAGCCAAACGAAGTCATGGGGCTTCTACTGAATAGCCACATAAATATACGATGCATGATAAATAAATGTGTGTGCCTTAGCACTAAAATAAAAGATAAATGTGCCTTTTACCCTAAACATTTAAGCTCAGACCCGTGGGCACAAGCGATTTCTAACACAAAGCCATTGCAAAATACTTTTGTAAGAAACCACAGTAAACGCTTAAATGCATCCCTCACGTACTGCATAAATACATTGAACTGGAGTACAAATCGCAAACAGCCAGCCACCTTCTTGACTTTAAGGCAGCCTTTGTCAATAGCAGAGGCAGAAGTGGAAGCAGACGACACTGATTGTCTTCCGAAAGACAACAAAACAAAGAGAACAAGCCAGCACATAAAAGACAATGACACTTTTTGCTTCCGCTATTCCTTTGACACCACAAGTCTATGCCAAACGGGGCCAGACATTAATGTGTGCCTGTTTTAAACGGCTAGTGCTATGACTATTGTTGTTATCTACTGCTAACTGTTTTGGAGTATCAAACGATATGTGTGTCTACCTGCTGTTGGCATTGGTGCTACTGCTGTTGGTGTCAAGACAGACACACACGCAGCAGCACATTCCGAGCGCCCACAATTGCTTTGCCACCAAACTCCTTGCTCTTTATACAGGCCGAAGTGTTGAGCAATTCAAACACTCGCTAAAAGTCGTTTATTTCGACGCTTGTATTTAATGTGTGGTTTTTATGGCCGCTACAAGCAAGCGCCTAGCTTTGTGTTGCATTTATCACTAAAGCACTAAGCGAGGAGACGCACAGCCATAACGTTTGGGAGTGCATTCAGCGTAATACAGGTAATTACCGCAATCATTTTGCACTAATCCCAATAAATTAAAAGAAATTCAAGTCGCACAGTTGAGACAAAATGAAATAATGTATGTAAGTAAGCAAAAGAAAGAAATTTAAGTGTGAAATATTTGCACTGTATGCAATTTAAAGTGCTTGAGGTGAAGTGTCGCCAAATTTTAACGTTTATCAGAAGCTTAAAAGGAAGAGGAAATAAAGAACTTTTGACTTCTTTGTTGCTTGAAACCATTAGAAAGTTTTGCAATGCTTCATTTCACAGTCACGTTCTCTACATGTGATTAAAAAAAAATCGAAAATCCGATACACTTGCGTGTCATAGCAAATAGGCGCTCAGGAATGTGACAAGGGTGCAAGTTTCGCAACATTAATCGAATAAATACGTGGATGTGGCGTCGTTAGGTCACAAACAACGTAGCAAGAATAAACAGCAAAATTGGTTAGTAAAAGAGCAACGTATTCGACAAAGAGAGGAAACATGCAGCTAGAAATGTTCGGCATTGTAGAATTTTACGTGGCAAAGGGGAATAGCAGGAATATTTAAAAGGTAACGAGGCAACTGATTGTTTAATCGAATGCAGATAGACACGCATTATTGTCTTGCCCAAAGCGATTATTGGTCCAAACGTTTTTCCTTTGTAGCGTTTCTAGTTTTTATTGCCATATATTTATTGCTGTTGTTCATTAAATGGCCCAATTCCAGATTATTACATTTGAGAAATTAAATTAATGCATTTTTTTAACCAAATTTTTATTAAAAGTGGCTTCAAGATTTTTTTCGACAGCCCGCAGCGTTATGTTTCTTCCAAACAATAATTATCTCGAAAATTACTCAAAGCGCACTTATCTGTTTGACATCAGTTAAACATTTTCGATGTTCATACATACATTTCCATAACGGGACGGGACATGTAAGGTTTGATTTTTTGAAGTGGAACTGCTTTAGCGGCGATTGGTTGGTTGGGAGTAAATTGGCAAATTCAACGGAACTTGCACACAGAAATGGTGCAACGGAAATCGCACACGGGAATACTTGGGACGGAATCAAATGCTTCTTAAATGTTTGCAAATGGTATTAATTTAACAAAAACTTGCTAATTAAAGGTTAAAGAAAAAACTTAGATAAAGACCAATACAAGAATGAAAGTAACGGTGAGTACGTAAATAGATAAAAAAATAGGATAAAGGCAAAGGTAAAAATAAAAATAAAAACAAAAACAAAGACGCGTAAAGATAAATGTAAAAATGAATATCAAAATAAATTTAAACAATTTACGAATATGTATACGGGCAAAGTTGAAGGGGAATGTGTGGATGAAGAAAATGATAAACATAAGGGTATATACAAAGACAAATATTAAGAAAAAGACTAGGATGAGGATACCGAAAAAAGTAAAGATGCAGATAGAGGAAGAAAGGATATAGATAGAGACACACACTCAACCTAGCGACTACTTCGGGATTTTCGGCATTCTCGGGACTTACCGATATAAAAATCCATATCTTTAATCGATTTTGTTATCGGTTTTTTTATCGATATTTTTATCGATTTCGTTAACAATATATTTATTAATTTGGGTATCTATGGTTTTATCGATTTCGTTATCGATATTTTAATATATTTTGTTGTCGATATTTTTTATTGATATTTTTATCCATTTTGATATTGAAATTTGTGTCGATTTGTGTATCGACATTGCTATAGATTTTGCTATCTACATTTTTTTCGAATTTGTAATCGATAGCTTTATCTGTTTTGTTGTAGATATTTTTATCGATGTTACTATCGATTTTGTTATCGATACACATGATGTGACATCATTTGGCATGACATGAAATCCTATCACGTCACTTCACATTATATCACATAGCATCTTATCACGTCATCGCACCTGACATCATCTAGGATGGACGGGTAATGCATAGGTGAAGAAATGCATAAAAGCAAAGACATAAAGGATAAAAAACAAAGATGTAAGCCACGATGTAGGGAGACAGAGGTGGCGCAATCAGCAGTACCGCTACTTTGTTCTAGGCGAATTTGACAGAATCAGTTGTTCGTGTGACGTCATTTTAGCAAACTGTTTGTATGTATGCAGAGATGTTTAAATGTATGTAAATATGGCGACCTCCATGGTTTAACAGCTAACACTCTTTCTCTCCTCCATCTGCAATTACTCTTTCCTATTCGTTGCTATCTTGACGTCATCACCCGCAGGAATGCGCAATCTTGTTTCTATCATTCTTGGATGTAAGCTAGATATGTAATGTAAGTTTCACTTCTCCAGTGTGGCCTAGGCGCACTTAATTTTTTCGATCAAAGTCAGTTTACAGTTCACCTAGCATTGCTGGTCTTGCGAAGATCTGGAATTTAGGCAGCTTTAAATTCGGAGAAAAGGTTATGAGAATCGATTTATTTATTTATATTATTCGGATCAGGTTTGAACGCAAATTCAAAAGACCCAATTCCATTCGTCAATGGCGGATTTAGGCTTTTAATACTAAGAAGACCTATCCCAGCGGTAAGTGCACATTCCAAAAGCAATAATTTAGACGAGAGGTATGAAAACGGACGGGTAATTTTTATTATGAAATATAATTCTTTTATTTGAGTCTAATCTAAAACTAAANTCTACCTGCTGTTGGCATTGGTGCTACTGCTGTTGGTGTCAAGACAGACACACACGCAGCAGCACATTCCGAGCGCCCACAATTGCTTTGCCACCAAACTCCTTGCTCTTTATACAGGCCGAAGTGTTGAGCAATTCAAACACTCGCTAAAAGTCGTTTATTTCGACGCTTGTATTTAATGTGTGGTTTTTATGGCCGCTACAAGCAAGCGCCTAGCTTTGTGTTGCATTTATCACTAAAGCACTAAGCGAGGAGACGCACAGCCATAACGTTTGGGAGTGCATTCAGCGTAATACAGGTAATTACCGCAATCATTTTGCACTAATCCCAATAAATTAAAAGAAATTCAAGTCGCACAGTTGAGACAAAATGAAATAATGTATGTAAGTAAGCAAAAGTACGCAGGTTGCAGCAATTTAAGTGTGAAATATTTGCACTGTATGCAATTTAAAGTGCTTGAGGTGAAGTGTCGCCAAATTTTAACGTTTATCAGAAGCTTAAAAGGAAGAGGAAATAAAGAACTTTTGACTTCTTTGTTGCTTGAAACCATTAGAAAGTTTTGCAATGCTTCATTTCACAGTCACGTTCTCTACATGTGATTAAAAAAAAATCGAAAATCCGATACACTTGCGTGTCATAGCAAATAGGCGCTCAGGAATGTGACAAGGGTGCAAGTTTCGCAACATTAATCGAATAAATACGTGGATGTGGCGTCGTTAGGTCACAAACAACGTAGCAAGAATAAACAGCAAAATTGGTTAGTAAAAGAGCAACGTATTCGACAAAGAGAGGAAACATGCAGCTAGAAATGTTCGGCATTGTAGAATTTTACGTGGCAAAGGGGAATAGCAGGAATATTTAAAAGGTAACGAGGCAACTGATTGTTTAATCGAATGCAGATAGACACGCATTATTGTCTTGCCCAAAGCGATTATTGGTCCAAACGTTTTTCCTTTGTAGCGTTTCTAGTTTTTATTGCCATATATTTATTGCTGTTGTTCATTAAATGGCCCAATTCCAGATTATTACATTTGAGAAATTAAATTAATGCATTTTTTTAACCAAATTTTTATTAAAAGTGGCTTCAAGATTTTTTTCGACAGCCCGCAGCGTTATGTTTCTTCCAAACAATAATTATCTCGAAAATTACTCAAAGCGCACTTATCTGTTTGACATCAGTTAAACATTTTCGATGTTCATACATACATTTCCATAACGGGACGGGACATGTAAGGTTTGATTTTTTGAAGTGGAACTGCTTTAGCGGCGATTGGTTGGTTGGGAGTAAATTGGCAAATTCAACGGAAATTGCACATGGAAATGCTTGGGACGGAATCAAGTGCTTCTTAAATATATGTAAATGGTATTAATTTAGCAAACACTTGCTAATAAAAGGGGAGTACGTAAATAGATAAAGAATAGGATAAAGGCAAAGGTAAAAATAAAAATAAAAACAAAAACAAAGACGCGTAAAGATAAATGCAAAAATGAATATCAAAATAAATTTGAACACTTTACGATTATGTATACGGCCAAAGGTGGAGGGGAATGTGTAGATGAAGAAAATTATATACAAAGAAAAATATTAAGAAAAAGACTGGGATGAGGATACCGACATACCGATATAATATTCGATATCTTTAATCGATTTTGTTATCGGTATTTTTATCGATTTGGGCATCGATATTGTTAATCGATGTTTTTATCGAATTTTTAATGGATTTTGTTATCGATTTTGATATCGATTTTTTTATCGATTTTGTTATCAATATATTTATTGATTTGGGTATCGATATTTCATCGATTTGGTTATCATTATTTTAATATATTTTATTGTCGATATTTTTATACCCGAGCGCACTTGTGCACAAGGGTATTATAACTTTGTTCACATAACGGTTGTTTGTAACAGGCAAAACGAATCGATATAGATATAGACAAATGTATACATAAATGATCAGGATGAAAAGAGAAATCGATTAAGCGACGGACTTCTGTCCGTCCGTCCGTCCGTC
>NW_016158141.1:76701-76810 GCF_001687245.7 Rhagoletis zephyria
GCTGCACTGATTTCTTCCAAACTTGGCACAGTTGTTGGCTTTGATACAGGTTACCAAATAGCCGAAAATTTTTAAAATCGGACAATAACCACGCCCACATCCCATATAA
>NW_016158141.1:76822-85229 GCF_001687245.7 Rhagoletis zephyria
TCACATATATGTATCTCGCTAACCGTTCTAGCAATTTGTACCAAGCTCGGTATGGTTATTGTGCTTGCCACATAAAAGCAAACCGTTGAAAATTGTTGAAATCGGACTAAAATTGAGGCCGCTTTTCATATAACAATAAATTTCAGAAATGCTTGAAATTTCAATATTTCGAAATTCAAGGACGCTAATTTACTCAAAATTGATACTTGCGCCGGGTATTTAATGTTCGGCTCCGCCCGAACTTAGACATTCTTACTTGTTTATTTATATTTTTATCCATTTTGATATCGAAACTTTTGTCGAATTGATTACACTGTGAGACAAATGGGGTCAGCGATCGGGAAGGGTTCAAACTACCGGGGAAAGTTATATCGGTATCGTTTCGCTGGGTCACGTCTAGGAATCGAGATATATATATAACTATCATAGAGGGGAAATTGTNTAACTATCATATAGGGGAAATTGTCACCTTTGGTGGTCTTTTTTTTGACATAACTCGAGAACCACTAGTCCGATTTTGCTCAAACAAATTCAAAAAAATTAAAAATTACAATTTCTTTAATCTGTTCATATAACGTTTTTCTATATAATCAACAGTTTTAAAAAAATTTAATATTTTGAGGAAAAAATATTTTTTGTTCTTCATACATTTATTTTTACCGGCAAAACTGTTGATTATATAGAAAAACGTTATATGAACAGATTAAAGGAATTAAATTTAAATTTGTTTGAGCAAAATCGGACTGGTGGTTCTCGAGTTATGTCAAAAAAAAGACCACCAAAGGTGACAATTTCCCCTCTATGATAGTTATATATATATCTCGATTCCTAGACCTGACCCAGCGAAACGACGGGACACGTATAACTTGTTTTTGACCGATATAACATTTCCCGTTGGTTTCATCCCATCCCGATTTTGACTGCCGCATAGTGTTATCGATATTGCTATCGATTTTGCTATCTAAATTTTTTTCGAATTTGTAATCGATAGCTTTATCTGTTTTGTTGTAGATATTTTTATCGATGTTACTATCGATTTTGTTATCGATACACATGATATGACATCATTTGGCATGACATGACATCCTATCACGTCATCGCACCTCACATCATCTAGGAGAATATGTAGGTTAAGAAAAGGATATGAGCAAAGATATAAAAGATAAAAATAAAGACGTAAGCTCCATATGTAACCTAAGATTCACTTCTCCAGTGTGGCCTAGGCGCACTTACTTTTTTCGATCAAAGTCAGTTTACAGTTCACATAGCATTGTCTTGCGTGGATCTGGAATTTGGATAGATTTGAATTGGAAGAAAAGTTTATGAGGATCGATTTATTTATTTATATTATTCGGATCAGGTTTGAACGCAAATTCAAAAGACCCAATTCCATTCGTCAATGGCGGATTTAGGCTTTTAATACTAAGAAGACCTATCCCAGCGGTAAGTGCACATTCCAAAAGCAATAATTTAGACGAGAGGTATGAAAACGGACGGGTAATTTTTATTATGAAATATAATTCTTTTATTTGAGTCTAATCTAAAACTAACAATTTCTTAGTTAGTTAGTTATTTAAAAGAGAATATAAGAACAAGGGACACCACAACCTAATACGATCTTTTGTATCCGCATGATTAGCCCCCAACCAAAAGATTCGAGATAACTTCAGCCTTCCTCAAAGAAGTTGTTTTGAAAAATTGCGAATTCTAAGAATATGAATAATTTGAATTATAATAGCCTTTGTCTGTCCAAGGCCCGCTAATCACACAATATGTTTAGAATATAATTTGCTCATCGTTTTCAAGTCACGACTAGCACCTTAATCAACCTTGTGCATATGCGAATGAATACAATTGTAATCGGTTAGATAAACAGTGAGTTAAATGACTTGAATTTTATTGAAATGATTTGTATACTTAATAGCATAAGTATAATCAAAAAGCTGATATGTCTGAGGTCAACCACAGATGACGGGAATGTTCTGCGAAGCAGACTTACTGAGCCTACAAAATCTCCCTCTCGTTAGCTCTGCAGCAAGTTGCCCTCAATACTGCAGTCGTATGGTGCCTAGCATTGTGTTACAACAATTTCAGTGCGAAGAGAGAACCAGAATGGCTGCTGGTATGTTCCTTCAATTAATTTCAAAACCTTTTTCTTGCATATGTAGATCAATTGCTCATTGCACTTATAAGTTAAATTCTATTACTCAGATCCATCTAAAATCCATTTTTCTATATTTCCTGTTCTCAGATTAAAAATTTGCCAGCCGCAGCAGTTTTATTTTAACATGACTCTTCTGAAGAGAAAGTCGAAAAGTACCTTCAGATATGTGCAGTTGCAATTCTTTCGAAGCAAGAAGTTACTTATGCTGTGACTGCGTGCAAGGCCAGTTGATGTCAGATCTCATTAAATTTGATGTGTCAGCTTCTGTGTTTTTAGCAATCCAAATTCGGAGGTATTAGCTACAATTGAACGGAAAACTATGCGATAAAAACACTCTGCCAAGCCTAAGTAGCTTTTCCAAGAGTCATATATAGATGAGAGGTTCTACCTGAGTCGCTTATGAAGCATAGATAATTCCCATTTATTTGATCTCCTCGGTGTTCTAGCACTGTGGCTACAAGCGTGACTGAACTAATATTCGGTTTGTATGTTGAAATATGCGTTCACGAAACACAAATGCCGGTTTCAAGGATAGTAGACGGAGTTTATTTTTTAGCAAAATTGTGAATCAAACATTTTTTCTATGCTGGATGACACAGAGTCGATGTTGGGAAAAAAGCTTCGCTCTTACGTGCCAAAATACGTATTTTTTAACCACCGTGTCGTTAAATTTCCACAAACCAAAATTAAAATTTATTATGGATGAAGTTAGTCATTTTGATTCTATACTAAGTCAGTGTCGACTTAAAATAAATAGAATTAAAACAAATAATTGCAATAACAACTCTTTTACACATTCCTAACCACTCGGCTACAGCAGGTGGCGCCAGTTTCTGCCTAGAAAAAATGTCCAGAGCTTACAGCATTTCGCTTGCTATAATTCAGAAACTGGGCTATATCACAAGCCTTGCGGAATGGTAGTAAGCACTTTTACTACTACAGCACAGCGACTGCCCTTTGAACCGCGAATTGCACCTATATAGTTTTAATATAAAAAAAATGCCGTGTTGAAATTGTACAAACACGAAAAAGTACATATGCACTTTAAGTTTTCCTAACATTGCATATTTAAAAATAAAATCGAGAAAAATTTTGCTAGTTTTTGTTCAAGCGTTTAAACTGAAATAACTCTCTTAAACTAGCCAGCAGCTATTTACTTCTATCTCCTAAATTCCCAAGCATTTTATTTTATCTTTTATTTAATCTTTGGTTTGCGGCCAGTGCTCTGACCTTTTCGCAATGTACGTAACATATAAAAAAGTATTTATATATGAACTGATGTACTGCCCCTGCAAGAAATTGTGCCAGTCCAGAAATAGTTACACATAGTTAGTAGGGACCAAAAATAACCGTTAAATATCAAGAATATTTTTTTAGGTAATTTCAAAATTATTTTTTTACTTACATATATATTTTTTGAGAATAATCGATAAATTTAATATTTTAGTTATTAATTATTTAATAGTTATTTGGTTGTATTTATTTTTTTCGATATTATTTAACCGTTATGATGGAGACTGCGTTTTTTATGGCCGATTCAAATCTTTTCAGATCTAAGAAATTAAATGTGAAAATAACGGTTATTTTTTATGAAAAATAAAAGTCATAAAAAACGTTTAAATTTGATCAGAGAGTTATAAATCAAATTCAAAGAGTTACATTTTGATTTTTATTATTAAGATTATAACCGTTATGGTACCTGTACAAGTATAATGGGTCTCACATAAAAACTGGCAAATTTATCAATGTGTTATCGGTGGCAAATCGTTGGCTCTACATTACTTTGGCCTATCTCCGAACTAGACAAAGCACTTTTCTTTTAGCACTTTTCATTTAGCTAATGGTTCGAAGGAATTGCTACATTTGTGCCACTTCTGAACTAAGTAAATATTTACACTAGGAGAACCAAAAATTTGGCAACAGTTACTTCTCGCAGGGGTACACGTACATATACGGAGGTGTACATGTATGTATGTATGTTTACATTCATGAAACTGAAAAACTTTACATACGCATGCACACTACTAGTTAGCTTTCGAAAATACTTGCATGGTTTAGAACTTCTTTGCCACTTTTCTGCCATTTGATTCTTTAGTCTATCGCAATTTTCCAACTACTCTATTGTAGGTCTGCCAACTTGTGTCGGCTGCAATCCTAGTCGAAAAGAACATGGCACGCGTCGTGTATTACAAAAAAACAATATTCCTACGCAGCATCACCGTCACTTGCACGCTACATTCACACTACTCTCTTGCATACAACACAGACTTGGCAGCCAACATCGATTGACTTTCTCTCCTACCTCCATGCATACGTATATTTGCATAGTTACGCGTGGTTATGATCGGAGCAAAAGCCGCGTAATTTTATTGCATACGCGATAGTCTTTAGCTCAGTTTTTATGTTTATTTCCGTTTTTAGCGGAACGTACATTAAATTTTGTTGATTTTTATCCGTATTGGCAAATTAGTGGGTCAGGTGAACAGCAGTGGTCAGCAAGTGTATGCCGGAAATGAAGAATTTTTGTGCGCTAGGCGGTGAGTGAGTGAGTGAGTGATATTTAGAAGCATACAAAAAGGCGCGCTAACCTCCATGTGTCTATTTTACACACACATACGCCCGTAAAATCGTTCTACAAGTATTGAGGTTGTGCGCACGAAATGCTTGACTTGCGTGCCTGGTCAACTCTTTAGCCAACAACAACAACAACAACGGTAGCAACAATATGAACTGTTTCTGGCCAACAGTGTCCACTAGCGCTTTACGTTTAGTCCTTGCTGTATCCTTTTCACTTTTCTAAGCATACTCGGCCACACACATTTATGTATATACATATGTATGTATAAACATCAATGTGCATTCAGTATTGACTATATTCGCTTTGTTCTTTTATCTTTTCTGCATGAAACGTTATACTTTTTTACTATCTAAACTTTCGTTTTTCGCATTTCAACCGGCATAGGCGCTCAGCATTAGCAGCAAGTTTTAGTCCTGTTGCCAGAAACATATACATACATACATGTATTCGTTCTGGCCATTTTTCAAAAACACAAATGCTGACATGCATGCATACACAAGTATATACCCGTATGTTTTTACATCACAGACGCCCTTGAATATCAGCTCTCAACATTTGTTTGTCCTCTACGGACATATTCACAGTCACGTCGCACAGTGCGGCCGAAATCCAAACTTCAATAGAAAAAAGTTTCTAGATAGGGCTTTTTCCTCAGTGAGTTGGCTAAAGGGATCCTCTAAGTGTCCCTGTGTCACAAGTCCCCTCTTTATTTTCACTCGGAATGTGGTCTTTGCCCAAGCCCAATATTATGGTAGGTTCAAAGGGAAAAGCTATAAACGTGTAAAAGTATTTTGGGTAAAGGTAATCCAAAAAAACCAAATGGAATCTACGTCTGAATGCGTAATTAATTTTGAGAATATCAATACTGTAATATAAATTTTTTTCGAAGTAGAAATATGAAGGTATAATTATTTTATTTATTTTTTACAAAATTTGAATTGTTAAATGAAACAGTAATAACACACTTTCGGATGCTGCCTTTAAACATATTGGAAATTACTAAGAAAAGTATGAACTACAGAATAAAATAAAATTCAGCTGCTATAATCTGCAATCATATTAGCTTCACTATGCGCTTTTTAATTTGATTTGCCAAAAAGATTTTGAGTATGTAGTTTTGTAGTCCAATTAATTTAAGTAGAACCAGGTTGACCGAGCTTTGCCCGGAGTGCATATACTTTATAAAGTTTTCAAGATTTTGATAGCTTTAAAAAAATATATTCGAAATAATAAAAAAAAATGGATTTCGCTATCTATTAAGTAAATTGCTTACTCCAAAATTTAGGCGGCAACCCCATTCCGAAATACGCTGGAATGAATGATACATATCTTGAGCGTATATGAACTGCGTATACACAAAAAAATGCTGATTGAAATTAACAAAATAAAAATTTACATTACATAGAAGCGTGGCAACCCTGATGGAAAATAGTTTCCGACCCAAGTTCTCAACAATACCTTTCATTTGATATCCATGTAGCGATGTTTTAGATAAATTGTCTAGAATCGAAAATAAGTGGCAAACTTACACTATTACCCTGAGGGACAACATTTGATATATCGGGAAAGCATTGTTTAAAAACCTTCTACTTGGTACTTGGTAAATAGTAGTGTTTCACTTTTTTTCTAAACAAAAAATTAAATAAATATGCGATTCAAAATAGGTGGCAACCCTATTAAAAATATTTTTGAATTAGGGATCTTTGAAAAGGCGCCCATTTGATCCCCATATTATGATGTTCTAATTAATTTGTAATTAATTTCGAATAGGTGGCAACCTTTCTCAAGTCTTCTCGGAGGTAGTGCCTACTACGAAATTTCGAATTATTTCTTTAAAGCTTCGAATTTTGGCCGCACTTTTGCATTTCGGCTGCACTGTGCGTCGGTACATATGTATGCTTGTAAGCTTGCCTGTTGATGTCTTCCGCCACGTATTTGTTTGAGTTCAAATATTTCTAAGCTTTGAGTTGGCGCCAAGCAAACTCGTTTAACTTGTCCGCAGTTGGTGGACCTGTCGCCGCGCACACACACATTCTGTGGCACTCCGTTTTGTTATTGCGGTGCTTTTATGGGGCTATCCGGCATTCTACAATTTGCCTTTTTGTTCCTGTACGGACACACTATCGCCATGCACATACTACAGTGTAGTATGTATGTATGCATGTAAGCATATGAAATTGTCCATATGTACATACATACATATAACGGGGTTGTTTTGCTGCATAATGGATGCGGGTTTCAGAAAATGCTGTTGTTCAAAATGCAAAATGAAATCTTTTTTGTTTACTTGTTTTCTTCTTTTCTAGTAGCCATATTAAGGGTATATACCTACATATACATTGTATATGCACTTATACATATACTTTTGTTGCCAGCATATGAGTTTTTGTTCATCCGACATTGTAAATACATAAAATATAGACAAGTGATGATTTCCTTTTCCTTTCTTACTATTTTGCACACAGTCAGGAGGTTATGGATAATATTTTTTTTTTAAAGTATGATTTGTATAAACATAATAATGCATGATTGCATTTTCTGGCATTTGTTTAAACATTTATTTATAAATTTATTGTGAAATATTTTTAAATCGAAGTATGAGTAAATACCGCAAATTGATTTGATGAAGGGGCCCATCAAGAATACTTTTAATGTTACGTGTGCGGTGTCCATTAAGGTGGTCCTTAAAAAATATCAAAATCCCTTCTTGCTCTACGTACAAAATAAAGACATCCTTGAAACNCGTCGAAACCCATGTATATATTTTGCAAAATAGCATAGCAAGATATATGCGACCCTGTGCTAGTTGTTTTGTTGTTGGAATTGCTACATATTTCTCTCATTCCTCTCATCTCGCTCACTTCATTTTTTTCTGCTGTCTCTTGTTATTGTATTTGATACATAATTTCGCTGCTTGCTACGCATGCATTCTACCACTTTGCAATGGGGTGCTCTCGTACTCTTCGAAATTTGGGATAGTATTTTTGCATTTCGTGCAATACGTGCATCGTGCAATACTTCGAGAATACCCCTAATAAAAAATAGGGGTGGACTACCAGGGCATGACAAAATGTATTTTTTTTATAATACCAGAAGCTCGACAAAATTTTCGATAAAACTCAGCGAGTTAACAATATGTCTAACTTGTCAAATTTGAAGTAAAAATTTTGTCGATTTAAAAAAAAATTTTGATTTTTTCATTCCTTTTTTTTATCTAACTATGTATGACTTTATTTTGTATAGGGCACATAAAAAGTCTCTGCGGATTTTCATCCCTATGTGTTGTTGATGCCCATACATCTGGCAATGCTAATCCAAGTGCGTCAAATTGACAAGCGTTCTAAAGGTGGCATTTTAATGTACAACTTTGGCACGGACAGCTAAGTATGTAATTTGGTGTTCATGAAATGAGTGAAATGTCGGAAGAAATGCGCTATGCGATGCCTTTTCACAATAAAAACGGTGAAAACTATGCAAAAATGGACCGAAAATTTGTGAAGCATACGTTGAGAATGCATGGAGTAAGCGCCGGACCCAGGAATAAGATGCTCGATTCGGTTGCATTTTGATGTCAAAGATGCACCTCGCTCTGATCGGCAGGTTACTGGAACTCGATGAGTATATCGATAGCTGAGTGGAAGATCGACCTATCTCGGCAGCCAGTT
>NW_016158141.1:85329-115377 GCF_001687245.7 Rhagoletis zephyria
CTGATGGCACTTAATTTGATTGCGCAACTTTGGGTCATGGATAGTAGCTGGTTTTTTTTTTGTGGCTACACTTTTCACTTCATTAAAAAAAAAAATAAAAATATTGCCTTTGTAATGAATTGTGGTCAATTAACTGCTAAATTAAATGGTCAAATTAACTAGCTTTTGAAAAGGAGGAAACTAATTGAGTAGAAAAAATGTAGGCATAAATAAAAGTAAGAAGTAAAAAATTAAAAGCCAAATGGAATAAATGATACAATGAAGGTTAAATGGGTCTTATTATTTGAACAAATATATGCGCATTAGGGTGGTCCAAAAATGCATGTGAAAAAGTAAAGTCGGCATTTTTATGCTCTGACCCCCTAGGATTATTCTATACCGAAAAAATATACCTTAACTTTTTTTTGAAATCAAAAAATATTTAGTGGCCGCTCAAAGCGCCCAAGGTTGACCATATATTTTATATGGGGAAAAAAACAACTTTTCGTAGAATGGTATCGACTAGTTAAAAACCAATATTTTTCTACCAGAAAACTCTGCAGAAGATTCCCAGTAATAATACCCAATTGTTTTTTTTAACCATTTTTTCATCGCAACTATAATTTATAGGTCCGCCAAAAACTCACAAAAACCCTGAAAAATGCAATGGGGCGGCCAATAAAAAATCGCTAGTATTAATAAATGGTTAATTAAACAATTGAGTATTATTACTGAAAGTTTCCTGAAGATAGCCAGAGTTTTCCGATCGACAAATATTGATTTTCAAGAATTCTCTACCATTTCTACGAAAAATTTTATTTTTCCCATATAAAAATAAATGGAAAGCTTTAAGCGTTTTGAGTGACCTCTAAATATTTTCTTGATTTCAAAATAATAAAATTATAGTTTAAAAAACTAAAACATCCCTATTATAATTGCCATTCGTACTGTCATCAGGTATGTAACTTCAGAATAGAAATCGCTGCATTTTTTAGGCGCATCAATATTACATAGTTACATCCCGAGTTAATAAAAGGAAGGTAAAAAATGGGGGTATACTTTTTTCGATATAGAACAATCCTAGGGGGTGAGAACATTACAATTCCGACTTTACTGTTTTTGGACCACCCTAATGCGCACACACTGGCGAAAATATAAATAGGGAGGGAAGAGTCATTTTAGTATTTTTTGCCTATTTCATTTTCGTTTATTTATTGAAAGCCGGTTATCTAACAAAAACTATGTAAATCGGAATCTCAAACTTAGAAATATTCTGAGTGTGCAATTTTTTATCCAATTCTATTCTAGTTTAATAAATAGCAAATTTTAAGGGGCTGGCTCTTACCGTTAATTTTTTCCTAGAAGGTGTTGCTCATTTTCTCCATACAAAGAAATCGCCGAACATACTCTTTGTATGGAAGAAAATGCGTGAACAAAAAAATTGCCAAAACTCAGCGGTAAGTCCTAGCTACTTCAAACTTGCACATTATCATACTAAGATTTAGTGGGCTACAAAACTTAAATTTTAGAAAATCAGATTTAATTGTTTAAAATTTTAATCAACATTTGTTAAAATTCATCGAATTTTTATAAATGTGCTACAAAGTTTGAAATTTTGATTTGTATTGTTTTTTAGATAGTAAGCTGTATTTTCATAAAAGAACTAGACATTTTTTAAGCAAAGAAAAATAGCCAAAACTTACTATAATGCCTCTTCCCTATTTACATTCTCGTCACAGAGAAGTGTAATTTTTTTTTGCTAAAACTAATAAAGTTAGAAGGAAGAAATTCGAGGATGTGGTAGTTACGAGCCCTAACCGCCAAAATAACGTAAGCGACACTTTTTTCAAAATTTTCTTTTTGATGCAGAAATGCATCTAGATGCTCTAGGAATATTTCTGCATCAAAAAGAAAATTTTGAAAAAAGTGTCGCTTACGTTATTTTGGCGGTTAGGGCTCGGTTAACATATTAGTCCTTGACATATATTTTTTTCCAAAAATAAATATTGGAAATTTCCAAGGATATTTTAGGATAAAATTTTAAAAGGACATTTTCAACACTTATTCATCCTGGAGCACCCAAAACTTAATTTTTTTTTCTATTCTACAGAATTTTTCCTTTTAGTAGATACCCAAATTGTTATTCTACAATGCACCAAATCTTTTAAATAATTTTTTTAATCAATCATATCCTAGACGTCAGAGAGACAAATGAAAAACACAGTTATACTATATTTGGCTCCTAGTTTTGTGAATATATTGAGCTTATCGTGTGTTTTAAACATTTTTGGTTTTTGTCACACGGTGTAATCAAATACCCTCTATACACAATTTCAGGCGACAGTTCTTTTTTATATGGCCAAATTAAGAATTGTATCGCAATTTCAGCTGAAATTGAGAAAGCGTCGAAACTGCGCAAATTGGATTTCGTGGGAACGCCCTTTAAGCTATCGATATGTATTTACCTAACAAAATTTGAATTCGTCTGCCGAAATGTTTTTCTTTAAGTGTTCTAGTTAACAAAGGTTTATCACTCACAAAATATATGTAAATAGGGTTTGCAGCGATGTGCGGCAGCATAGTTTTTACACATAATAAGTTTACACATGGTGAAAATATGATTTTATTGAATTACTCCCTAATTATTAAATTCCTCCATTGTACTAATATTAAAGTACTGGCATTATTTTTATGTAGTACTATGTGCATATGTATGTACTCACTTGTAAGCGTATTCCAAATTATCGCCACACCCACCCCACGTCCAATCGTCATGCAATTGCTTGGGGCGTGTACCGCGTGAACAGCCACATGATGCCAGCTGGCCGTCGCGACAGGCGCGCGCAATAAAACTGGTCACCATAGCAGCGGCGAGCGCGTGAATGAAAGCCATTTCCGGCGATCCTGTAATGAAGACGGTGTAAATAAATTTGTTTTAAAGTATAAATAAATAATGCACGCATTTGTTAATTAAATGATGTTTATAGTGAAAATAGGATAATGTGCTTGTCAGTAAGTAAAAGCGAAAGTTAAGCAAAATTAATAAATGTGTACTTTTATATATACATTATATAGGCCTCCGAAAATTTCAATCAATAAGTGATATTTAAATCGACACTTGAAAAGCAACACTTGTCGAAATGATTATGCGTGGCATGGCGATAAGCGTTTGACAGCGATGATAGTTTGAGAAGGGCGAGTTGCCTCTACCACATACATACATATATACAAACATAGATAAGTATGTATGTATATGTGAATGTGCGCCTATGTCGCCAACGGCTGTCAATGACACTAATCAACTTTATTCCCTTCAAGTTTAATGCAAAATTAATATTGGCAATATTAATATACGTACATACAAACATACTATGGGGACAAGCACAAACACATACAATTGTAAATACGTAGAGTTATGCGTATACTAGATGTGGTAAATAAAGTAAAGGGTGCTTAGTTAGACTCAGCACACACAAATCCCTGCCACTACTGAGACACTTTCAGGGAATAAAGATGAAACTTATTTTTTTTTTTTTTTGCAACAAACTGGTCAATTTAATCTGCTCTACGCGATATACTTAAAACCCTGATTTGCAATGACACAAAAAACGAAAAAAACACGTAAACTCAATTTTAGGTCTCAGACTGCCTGTATACCAGTTTTTTTTAGTTCAGATCATTTCCTAAATTACTTTAATTTCAAATTTGCATTATGAATGAACAATTTTTGAATTTATTAGGGGAAAAATTTAAAATAAATTAATAGTAAAAAAGTAGTAACTTAATAGTAAAAAATATAAATCAAATCGAGCCATGAATAAGGGGTTTCCAAATGTTTCGACTCCAGCGCCATATTCCATTATTGTCGGGTTATGAGCTAAGTTAGTGAAATATTGATTGCAAAATTGCATACAGTCACTCACAGAAGTATTCGTAATTTAGCTTTTTTACAATATTCAAAATGTTTTTCATCATAAATCTGACTCGTTAATTTTTATTTAAAATAAAGCTAATTCCATAACAAAACCATATAAATAAAGTTAGCAAACTTTGTACAAAATTCGAAAAAATTAATCAAACATCAAAAAATCTTCACCAAAATTTCAAACGGTAACTTAGAACGTGCACTTTATTACATATACTGAACTGAGCAGGCTAGAAAACTGCATCCCGGAAAATGTTTGAAATTTTGATAAACAATCTTGGAAGTTTGAATAATTTTAGTGAATTTTTACAAAGTTTGCAACATTTTTTTTTGCTATAAAATGAGCTATATTTTAAATACAAGTTAACGAAAAAGATGTATGATGGAAAACATTTTAAATATTGTTACGAAATTATATTCAACAATTTTATTGAGCTTGAGGCCATTTTTTATTGAAAAGTGTGTGGAAAAACAACAATAATTTATAAAGGTAGAAGTAATAGCTGTTTTTTTTATATCACCAATCTCCTCATCAGACTTTTTTCTATTGTGAAGAAACTCCCCAAGAGTATTCAGAATTGGGCTGAATACTTTTTCTACAGCTGAGGTGAGCTTTTGTCATATTAACTTCAACGATTCTGTTTCACTTTCTCATTCTCGTACATCTGACATAAATTCGCTTTTATTTTAGTTTGGAATTTTACTTAGAAAGAATTTAGTAAAATTTCGCCCAAGCTGGGCTCAAACTGGGCCTTAAATAGAGTTTTTCGAAATTTATTATTTGTCATTAAATAAGCGTATATAAAAATTTGTATGATAAATACCATCTAAGCACCCTGTCTCTAGTGTACCTATGTATTTACAAGCATAAATATACATATACCTACCTTTTGGCTACCATGACCAATAAACACACATTCACACTTGCGCTTATTGACCCACTCAGCCAACTTCAGTCAGCCAAGCAAGTAAACTGTACATTTCCGCTGCCTAGGCGAAGCTATTGCGCGGCGAATGTACAGATAATGAGGAGTTAAGAGCGAGAAAGCACAACAAATGGGTGCAACGATGCGTATACGTGTCGTCAGCCAAATGTCACTTCAATTTGTTGCACATTAACCAAATAAGTTCTGGAGGAAATGGAAACATACAGCATCACGCTGTTAGGCAGCTGCCTCGTACATCAGCAAATATGTATGTATGTATGTATAATTACACATAGAATTCTAGCCGGATGCGGCTTATACATATATGTATATACATATCGTACACTGCCAAAAAAACGCGACGAAATAAGAAACAAAAGCGCCATCTACAAGCTCCTTTTTTCTTCGTTTGAAGCGATGGAATTAAAGTGCACGGCTTTCTACATGTTTTTTATAGAATAGCCAAATACACTCCGGCTACCTCCATCATCTTAGAGCTTATTGACCATGTTACGCAGAGCTTTGACTTTACATGAAAGGAGTGAAAGAAATGAGGTTTGCAGAAAGCTAACTGGAGGTGGTACACTGGCGGGATCCTTCCTTGCAGCCGGCGGCTTGGCTCTGGCTTTCTTCCGAATTTTAGTCTGTCACGGGCGAGCCTGAAACAAAGAATGAGCCATGAGTATCGTGGTAGGCTTTGCAAGGTCTTACATTGACACTGAGGACTCTCTTTCTAAAACGGTATCCGTCGTCAGTATCGATCCCCTATTTACGCGATAAAGCGAAATAGAAGAGGGCACCTGCGGAGGGGTGCTGGATAAGATCATTGAGGATTACAATCATTCACTCAAGCAGCGTCGGTTTTTTCGCGCATGTCTGCTTGGAGCATTCTCAAAGTTTAGTCCTTCTAATTCCATCGGTGCACACATTTTTCTATTGACGAATCGCCACTCAACCAAAGCTTTGCAGGAATCTGAGGAGAACGAACAATGTGCATTGTTAGTTGCAGCAGGCTGCAAAAAAAAACTCCCGCGCACCCATTGAGGCCCTAAATCTTGGTGGGGAGTCGATTGATGAGTTACTCGGTGTGCTTACTCGGGTATGTAAAGGTGCGCTTGAGGCAAGGCTAAACTTCATTGGGAGAGCTCTGCGATCTAAGGGCTTCTAGTGGACAACTTTTAAACAAAATCCAACTGCTGATTGGTAATTATATAACAACGGGAGATTCGAGTCTCGGGCTCGCGATAATTATGCCAACAATGTAATATATAAATAGTTAGTAAAAAGGTCTAGGATCTATTAAACTAAAGTCAAGTTTAGTAAAAAATTTTACTCAAGCTAATATTTAACGCATTATTTTCAATTACATTCAAAAATAAGGAAAAAAATTACCTAACATTAGGAAAGCGGCCAGTGATTTCAAACATAGCCGTTTATTCTGCGTGTATGAGTTTAAATATGTATGTATATGCCCTTATTTCCGTTACTCACTCACTTAGGCATTAATTGTGCTTCACAGGATTACTCAACACATTTCATCCTTGTATTGGCAAAACGAAAGAAAAAAAATATAAATAAAAGATTGCTTAGTGGATGAGGAAAATGTAGCTTCAAAGGAATATATGAAGCCGATTTTTACATTTTTTTCTTCTTTGAAGTTGGCAACGATTTTGACCTCAATGGCAAATAAAATATTCTCAATCAATTCAGGCATACTACTTACATAGTTACATATGTATGTATTAACTGTGCTTGGTAAGGAGAACGTTTATCAGTTTTTGGCAATCGAAATGCGTCAGCATGACATCGTTTTTTGACTTAATTGAAAAAATGAATATTTTGCATGAGTCATGTATTTTTTTTTTTTAGGTTTGGTTTCAAATCTTCGTTAAAGTCAGATAATCAAACTAACTTCCTTGTCAAATGAGACAAGTTTTATATGCCTGGCAAGCATTTTAGTTTATTTATTTTTTTATTTGTGGCCACAATTTACATTAGACTGTATCACTAAAAAAAAGTTGCTATTTTTCTGCCGGCATTACACAACTTACTATATTTGAAGACGTATGACAAAATATTTCGAAGAAATATTAAGATTTATGTGAGCTGGACCGATTTGAAAATACTTCCAAAAATGGGGTTTCTCGTGAATAAAAATAGTCTCTTAAAGAACTTTTTGAAAAAAATCCCCTCAGATGACAAAAAAGATTAAACTTAAAAAATCTGCATACAAATATTTAAAAATATTTTCAAGGGAATCGTAATAATGAGATTTTTGATGCTGTTTTTCATTTTCAACTTTTTTTTCAAAAACTGATTTACGAAAAACTTAAATAACTGGGCCAAAACTATTCCGATTTATTCTTGTGGGGTATCAGTAGAAAGGTATTTTCCCACTCTTTTTATTTCCAAAAAAAACTCCCAATTTTTTTTCGAATTCCAACACATCTTAATTCAACTTGGAATGACACTCGTTCAGCCTACCTTTCTCATTCATCCTTTGAATGAGAAAAGACCTTTCCAATGATACCTCACAAGTCTAAATCGGTAGAGTTTAGGTTCAATTATTCAAGTTTTTCTTATACCAATGTTTGAAAAAAGTTAAAAAAAACAGCATCAAAAATCGCATTATTACGATTCCATTGATTTTTTTTTTTAATTTTTTTTAAATATTTTTAAGCAAATTTTTTAAGCTTAAACAGTTTTGTCATTTGAGGGGATTTTTTTCAAAAAAAAAACTTTAAGAAACTATTTTTATTCGGAGGTATTTTCAAATCGGTCCAGCGCACGTAAATCTTAATATTTTTCCGAAATATGTTGGCGGAAGCCTTAAAATATAATAGATTTTATTTCCAATGGAAACAAATTACAGATTTTTTTTGTATGGAGAGTGATGCAGTCTAATGTACATGTATGCATACGTACACGCGGCTACACATCATTCAGTTATCGACATAATATTATTGATTTTAACTTAAATTTTTGCACTTGAATAAATTTTAATGAAATGTTACTAAGCTGATTATTTTGAGCATGAAAAGCGTTGGTTAAGCAACAAAAAAGCAACCCAGCATTTGATTTCACCAATGATTAGCAAAGATGATGATTAGCAAAAACCGCAGAAGTTGTATTTTGTAACAAAATATATGAAATGAACTCAAACCATTTTAACGAAATTTAGCCTAACAAACACTCCAGCTGGAGTACAACCGCATAGAAGAAAATATAAATCAAATTACAAACATATAGTATATTTAGTACCTATATCCACTGACACGTGATAGCTCTGCGTTTGAAGAGGGCAGCCTCCCATCAACAAACTGTCAAAAAATCAATTCAAAGGCCAATGAGAATCCTTGGAGGAAAGTCAAAAGTAAAAGGAGGTCATAAGGGAAATTCATCTGATAGGGGATATAGCATAAGAAACAAACAAACACATACTATTTAGATTAATGTGTGTGTACATATATACGTACTGAATATGTGGGTAGCATGCCAATATGTATGTATGTATGTGTTATTATACTATGTGTTCATTAAACGAATTCCTCTGTCAATGCAGTGATGTATTATTCTTGATTGTGTCTGTATGTATGGGTGCCCGACAACGTCCTAGCTCATTTCAATATCTTTATGTATTTGGAATTTTTTTTGCATCCTCATTCAAATATTGCCTCTGGCAGCTGCCGAGCTACCATTAACCGCTGTCGTCTGTCTGCTTTCAAATACTTTTGTTTATTTTAAACACACATTGCCATCCCCCCCGCGCTTCGTCTCATCCTCCTTGTTGCGTATAATTATTGTTAGCCTATCTATGTACGAAAGTCTTCCATCGATGCGGGTGTTCCACTTGGAAATCTGAGGGTTTCATAGTCAACTCTTGTTTACATACTTTTTTCCCCCGTTTGGTTTTTGTTTGTTTAGTGTGTTAATTTGATATTTTTCAATGGAAGGTTTTGTGTATTTGATGGATTTTGCATATCAAATCGTAATCGTAAACTAAATCACTGAACGACAGCAGCTGGTGCAGTGGCCGACCGCGAATCTCAGTACTACCATTGGTTGAGGGGAGGCGAATTCAACCGTACAGACATACCTTTCATATGTGTCTTAGGGCGGCAGATGTGGAAGTGCACGACTCAAACCGATTGTTGACACATGCAAGTGATTCAAAATGATGATGGATTTGTTTGGGAAATACTCGCATGTTGTAAAAAAAAATAATAATAAGAATTCAATATGTAATGCGCCTGTTGTTAAGGAAGTCGTTTAGTCAGGAGTTTCGTGGCGCTCATCATAAATAGGAAAAATTTATTATAGGTCGACCAAAGCAAAATTGGAGATAAGCACAACGCATGCATTTATGCTTTGAAGCAAATTCATTATTCCAAAAATACAGAAAACGCTTACGAAAAGAAGAAGGAAATCATTTGGTATAACACATCAATCCAATTTCTTCAACCGCTTACAGAACTCTACATAAAAATGTTAGGCTCCCACGGAAACTACTGTAACCTCGTCAAGCAGCAGCAATCGACAATGCCGGAGGACTACCCTTCGAACGGTCCGTACTACTTGAAAATTTTGAAATAATAGGTTAGTTTTTTGCTCGCCCTTAGAAATTATGTTACTGGCAAGTTACTGCATACATTTTAATGGGGAGTATGCATACACAGATAATATTCACGATTCACGTTGATATTTAGGGATGCAGTGGTAGTTTCAACCATTTCCTTTGGGTTTTTAAGGTCTTTACAACAAAGTACTGGTTGTAATAACCATTCAGAAGAAATCGCTGAATTTCGGGGGAAACATTTAATTTTTTCTGTATCTACTAATGTGTGTCATATCACAAAATGTAATCTGCACTCAACTGATGAAAATCTGTGAAATTGCGTATGTCAATAAAATGTTTTTTTGTTTGTGCGCAAAAAGTGGAAATATTCGATTTTCTAGCTAAAACATTGCATATTTTACGCTTTACGAGCATAACCAATTTTGGGCAATTTGGGTGGAAATAAACACGTAGTGGCATTAGCATGAAGGGATCTTTACGCACATCAAACTTGAAAATCACTTAAGCATGAATACTATGTACATGTGCATTCATATAAACGTATCCACATATGAACATGTACATTATAATGTATGTAAGTACATTAGACCGGGTCGGTACTTCAACAGCTTAAAAACTTCGAGGGAATTTTGGGGCTGTAAAAATATGTACTCCTCCGCGTCTTGAAAACAGCCACAATTTATTATCTTAGTAGTTTTCTATTTATCGGCGGAATTTTAGGTGCTGCACAGAATGTAAACGTCTATACAGAATGGTGAAACAATTTATTATATTATTAAAGTTTTTATTTATAGTACCTAAAATTTGGTTCGGTAAGCAGTACCCCTCTCATGCCCGTCGTTTTATACGGCGAAGAAACATAGAAGATGTCAAGCAGAGATGACAATTTTTTGGAAGCTATCGAGTGATCTATTATATTTAAGGCCGTGTTCCCGTGGGCGACAGGTATTATAAAAGACGGAATGCGGAACTCTAAAAGCTGTATAATAGAATGGACTTAAATGCGCAACGAAAGCAGTGAAGTGACAGAGGACGGAACTTCGCAAAAGAGAGGTGAAAATGCGGGCGAATATCTTTTTGGTCTCGGCCAAAACCGATAAAGGAATTTAGCGCCAAATAAGAACAGAATCAAAAATGTACGGAAAGAAATTTAGGTGACTGTTGGCCGAAGATTAGTTTAGTTTATTAAAGATTTAAAAAAATATCTAGATCTATAGAACCTCAAAAACTTGTGAAAAAACTCGATTTAGGTTTTTTTTTTTTCAAAAACATGGGGTGTCTGGGTTGTTGGGTTAGATTAAATTAGCCTTTAACTGTGGCCTTGCGAGCTCATGTCGAAGAATACGGAAAATTCTATGTGTGTTAATTATGACAGCATTTTTTAGTTGCTTACATTAGAAATTATTTATTTCAACATACAATTTTTTTTATTTAAGACCTTTTTAGGAACCTTCAAGTCTTTTTTTATCGATTTTACTAGGAAGTGATGTCAATTTTTTCGGCAGATTTTCGGCAATTAGGTAATTGGAACCAACATATATAACAATATGAGTGTCAGTCACGAATTTAGGTGAGTGAATTTATGAATTTAAAAAAAAAAAAATCAAAAAATGTTTAAAAATGAGACGTAAAATTAAAGAGCCTGGGCAGTAATGCGAAATAACGTTTTATGTTTTGAAGTTAGCTCTTTGTTATCGGTAAAGGGTGATTTGAAATTAGAGAAACCTAATCATGCCGGGCTCAGAAACTAACATTTGGAATATTGACGTAGAATACGTCTTAGTAACTTAGTAGACTGATCCTTTTTTTAGGTTTTGAATAGGGTTGCCACCTGTTTAAAATTTTATATTCACTTATCATTATCTCGGGCACTGTAAATAGTTGACCGTTTGTTTCCAATTTTATCCATAAAATAAAATTTTGTCTACCCACTCTAATGTATACATACATATGTATGTTTAGGTATATGTTTATATGTATTTATTTGTTTGTGTATGGGAGTAACTAATATCCTGCTACAGACAGCATTTAAAAGGCACCCTTTCTTTGTCAGATTATTTGGAAAGTAGCTTACATTACCAAAGGAAAGAAGCGATGCACATTTATTGCGCGCCATCAAGCTTATTTGTAAATGTGCATGTATGTATGTATGTACATACATACATACCTCTGTGTAAAGCCTTATATATAAATACAGCAATCGGCGTCATAACTTAAAACCGCAACAAATTGTTGAATTAGTGCACGCATTTATTACAAAATTCCATACCACTTCGGCATGGCCGGCAAGCAGAGATCTCATCTACTGGTGGAGAGAATGAAAAGACATCCTTGGTATAGCAGGCAACAAAAACAAAGGTTTAGTAAAATATTTACTGAAAGGACATGAGCTGAATACCATACCATGCAGGTTATGAAGTGCCGGGCCCACAAAATTTTCAATATAAATAAATTCTCAAAATTTCACAAACTCACAAATTTGTGTACGAAAATAAAAGTAACAACTTGCACTTTTCAACATAGGCAGCCGTCGCAACGATCCGTACCATCCGTCCTTTATATCCTTTTCCATCCCATTTTCCCCCCTCCTTCGCTTTTTGTTTTTCCTTGAGTGCGTGAATATATGAATGAATGAATCTATGCATGACGCAGCAATGCTCATTCACTTACAAAACTTTGAGATAACTTACAAATTGTTATTATTATTATTGTGCCTTTGTTTTCTTTTCATATGTAGAAGTTTACTTTAGCCAATGTTTTATTACATACAGCATCCGCCATTTTTTGCCATAGCTGAGTTGCCCTTTTTTATTAGGATTACAATTGTGCGTAAGACAAAAGGTGTATGCGCACATGTTGTTTTTGAACTGAGAATTTCAGGAAGTTCTATAAACTGTGGTGATGATGACATTGGTAGTGGTGGCACAAGCGAAGATTAGCGTTAGCTTCATTGTTGCGGCATTATGCCTAAAAGTGCAAATTTTCAAATCTCAGCAAGGACGCATTTAATACAAAAGCGCTTATAGAACTAACTAATAGACCTCCGGTATGTGGTATATGGGCTGCGCGCTTGTTCATAGCGAGCATGAACCCAGTGATGAGTAAGAGAGGTTAATGGAACATCAAGGCATGCTGCTACACTTTTACTACAAAGGGATAAATCAGTGGACATGAACCACCGACATTAATATATCACTCAAGCGGTGTGATTGGAATCAATCACTCACCTTTCGGAGACATAATTCACATGAGCTTATATCTAAGTACTTGGGATTTTCACTATTTTGATATGATTGCTCAATCATTTGGATCTGTTTCTGATATGCCATCCATAGCGCTGATACCCTTAATACCCTTGGTGCAACTAGCGGGCAACTCTCATTAAAATATTTATAATTTGCGATAAATACAAAATTCGGTTCCATACAGTTACTATATTTCCCAATCTTAAAATTAAAATTTATTGAGAATATTATGGATGATGACTCGCAGCATAATTTGAAGGTTAGGTTAGATAATATTATAAACTACATTATAAGGGTGGAACTATGTGATTCCATTAGATTTTGGTAACCAAACGCCGCTGCCAATCACTCACTAAGTTCCAAAGAAGCGTAATATTAAAAGCTGAAATTTATAACGTGGGAGCCTAGCGTTCGCTGAGGCTTATCTGTCCCAGAGTGAACCGCAGGTGGTTGAAAATATTTCGACGCTGTTGAGAGCGTGGTGGGGCATTGCCTGACCATCAGTAAGCTCAGGGCCCTGATTGTCGTTGGACCCTTTTATGGATGCAACACTCCCCATATGTCTAGAAATCGAAATTTCATGCCGATGTAAAGTTCATCGTAGAAGACTCATACCAACAAGCTAGCTATTTAGTCAACAGGTTTTTTAACCTACACTGAGAGAGAAACAATTTTAGAATTAAAAATAAAGGCCGGACCACATAGAACTTTCGCGTTGGCTTTGGCGTTGGCGTTAGTTTGACAGAACGCACGTTAAAAGTAAGCTTGCTACAATGAACGCTTGGCAGCGAATGCTTGGGCCACTAAATTAACATACTAACGAAGATAAATTAATATTTCATATCAATAATTGCATTAAAAACGATATTTCTTCCCACAATTATTAAAAAAGAAAAATATTTCACATAATTTTATTTATTTCAACAGCTGACGAGCGACGCACGCGAAAAGTTGAGATTGACCATCTTTTGCTTTGTGTTGGCGTGAGCGTTGTGAATTTTGGCTATGTGGACGGCTGCATTTTAATTCATGTATTCATAGTCAGCTGTTGAAGCGACGCCAACGCCAACGCAACGCCAAATTCTATGTGGACGGGCCTTAACATGCTAAGTTTAAAAAGAAAAGAAATAGAAAAGGAAAGAAAAGAAAAGAAAAGAAAAGAGGACCCACTCAACGTCGACAGTGTGTAGCATAAACGCTTAGATTAACTTATTCTGTTCGTTTCAGCGGGATTATATTGCAAGAGAAAAATTTATTCTCTCGTGAACTCTTGTAGTGCATATCAGGCCAATTACTGTCCCAGATGAAATGGAGGAGCTCCGACATCTCTGCTAAGCTGCTGAAAGAGTGTAATACAGGCGCTTTGCCTAGACATAGAAAGTGTTGAAGAGACATCAATGGTTATTTATCCGGAAAATTTTTGTTGAAAAATAGTATTGTTGGTCTAAGCTATCGCTGCAACATTAGTGCAATAGCAGAATGTCGAAACACTTGCAGTAGATTATTATTGTTTTGATATGCTTGTCTGTATTTTTGTAGTGTACCCTCTGGTATAAGGAACTTTAGACCCAAGGCTCACATCGTTTTCTCCAATATAGTTGGCTAAAGCTTGCATTGCGGCATACTGAATGACGAGTTGGCGAAAAAGGGTATTATTGAAACGACATAGCCGGGCAAAGACTGGAGAGAGAGCCTCTGTCCAGATCCCTTTGACCCAGAGTGGATCAGGCAGATAAAATGAGCTCCTTGTGCTGACAATGTAACAGCTCTCGCATTTGGTGGGGATTCTGAAAGCTCCGTTTCCAATCATAATTCACGCGGTAAGACTAAATGAAAGGGAGGATGGGAATGCCCAGCCTTCGCATTTTATAACCAACCTCGCGGAACTCTCGATGACTGGTATAATCTGGCTCCGTAATTTCGCAATTCGATCGATGAGATTTCGAACGGAGAGAGTTGCATTGTCTTCAGCAGTCACTGTAGCACAACTTAAATCCAGTACTCATCGACACGATAATAAACTAAAAACACAAGACTCTTCTACTGCCGGGTTGCTTCTCGCCCTGTTAATACGCACGCCTGCCGCAAAGGGATTTATATGCTTTAAATTTAATACCATGTCAGGCGAAGCGTATGATACTAATAAGTGGTAGCGGTAAAGTTGACTGGCAGAGGCCAACAGGGGAAACGCTGGGTGCGCGTGTCATAGGAAAGGGCATAGTAAAATAGTCGAAATTACAACGAAAGTGTTCAACTGAGGTAAGAGGACGCCAGCAGCAGCAGACGCATAGCCTAGGGTAGCGTAGCGGTGAGGATGGTTGCGTAACGACGTACAGCGAACTACATCCATAGAAGTAACTGGCAAGCAGGAAAAAGAACGGAACAGGATTCGGAAGTAACAAAGCAACAGTAGCAACAGCAGTGGTGGTGGCGGCGGCGGCGGCAGCAAGTGGCAAGTGGCTAGCAAGAAAGGGCAGCAGCCGTTCGAACAAGTGCCACAGCGACGTTGCAAGTTTCGTGCCACAGTGTCGGCAGTGCGTGCATAAGTGGCGAATAGCAAATGGCAAAATTGCCAGCAACACTGCTATGGCAGCATTGCAACAATTTAAACTTGCCGCCGGTAAGTTAACTAACTCGTTAGTATGTGTGTGCGCGCCACTAGACCGAATTAATATGAATTTTATTATTTAATGAAACATTTATGTTGGCTTCTTAGCTGAGATTTTCGGCAATGACGTTGAGCGTAACCAAGTGCCAGCAATTTCCGGATTCATGGAGTGGTTTGTGCAAGCGAAACGTGCGATCTAAGCTTACCACAATGTGGCACGTTACATGTTGTCGGCTGTGTGCTGCCACTGCTGCTGTGACTGGGGAATTGTTTTGAGGCTTCAACCACCAGCACTACAGACCAATCTGCGCCAACTAAAACCATCATTTCTATCGTGGCGACCATCAGCATTGCCATCACCACCACTAGGGATGCGCTATCATGTCATGATTTTTATCTCCTCTAATGGTTATGTTTATGTGACTGTAGGCGAGAGTGAGCTCAGCGCGGAAGAATGACAACACAAACTACCAAGAAATAATGTGAAGGGTTGGTTGGTAAATGTTTGAATAATTAATTTCAAACTTCTGTACCGTACCACACGCACACACGCGCGCTAATATATTTTTTGGTAGGACTCGAAGTATTGGCGAGTGTACATACATATCTCCATAGCGAATGGACAGCTGTACAAGTGCTTCTGCATATAACCCCCAACTTCGATGCGACGTGCGTCGTTTTCACGGTGCATTTATGTTTATTTTACGAATCATTTTCCACTGAATTGTCTTTGTGAAAGGCTTAAATGAACTTTTAAAGCGTTAAATTTGTAATTCTGGCCAAGGAATGAGTTGTTACCTATTTCATGACCATTTATTACATTACACCCAAAATAATTACAAAGAGAATGCCTAAAATGCTCAACACAATGGTTGGACGACGGCAAAAGCAATAAATACATTCATCCAATTTTTGAATACATACTGACTTGTGTGTGTAGGAACGTATGTATGTATGCATATCCATTTTCAAGTCTGGCGTACACTTTGAAATTTATTTTAAAGCATTTAAGTATTAAAGATTGGGTCATATGAAAAGTCTCTGCGGATTTTTAAGAAAATTGAAAAAAAAAAATATTGAAAATCAGTTTTAATCAAGTGCATCTATGCCATTATTATTTTTGCAGTTTTCGTAGATTTTCATAATTCCATCGGTGTACTTTAAATTCTGTGGTTTAACCAGAATTCGAACCGATCGAAAAAAATTGATTTTCAAGTATTCCATACTATTTCTATGAAAAGTTTTTTTCGCCATTTAAAATACATGGAAAACTTTAAGCGCTTTGAGCGAGTTCTAAATTTTTTTTTTTTTGTTCAAACTAAACAAGTAGGAGTAAATTTTTTTTTGACGTAGGACAATCCTGGGGCATGAGAGCAATAAAATTCCGACTTTACTCTTTTTGGCCAACCCTACTGCACATTCTACGTGAGAGTTATTTCGCGAGACATTTTCGCCGTGTACACAGTCCTTCGCAACCAGATCGAAAATTCTACGACAGCTCTCCCCTCTATTTGGCAAGCTAAATAGAGTTTTTGTTTTTGAGTTTAAAATACAAGGGGTATTCAACCAATTGAGCAAGTGGCCTGGCACTCTGGGAACAGTCGTTGCTTGAGCTAATCTGCTCTTTTGCCTTTGTGCCAGGTCACTTGCTCAACTTGGTGAATACCAACGCCAAAACTGGTTAGTCAAGCAAAATCTGAAAAGGGATGACGGAAATTCGATCAAAATAATTCATCAAAAGATTTTTTCGCGAGCGGCGAATTACAAGAATTGTCTTCACTAAAAATGTAGTCTAAAATCTCACCTTTCAAACGCACATCAATTTAACGCAATTGGATTAGTGTTGCCAGATGTATGGCTACCAATACAACATAGTGACAAAAAACCGCAGCCACTTTTCATATGACCCAATACTTATATATGTGTGGCAAGTTAACACAAGCGTAAAAAGGACTTTAAACATTGCTCGGTCGACCACTTGTTCTTCTGCTTGTCTTTTGAGTTTCACATAAATTCCTTTTATTTAAGTATGAAGGCAATTTACAACGCTTAGACTTAGTTAAAATCGTTTTTATTGGTTTTGGACGAATGGGTTTGAAAATGGTCTGCCTTTTTTTGTTTGTTTCTTGTTAAATATAAAACTTTAGATAAATAAACTGAAAGCTGTTAGATGTTTTGTTTTTGCTCTACAATCTAAATGACAAAAGGAGTTCTACAAATCATATACATAATTACTAGACTGTGGATTTTTATGCAGAAAACGAAGAATAGAAATATGTACCACATACCTATAAGCAAAGTGTATAAATTTGTATAAATTTGTTTATAGTTAAGTTGTACATACTTTCAGGCCCCGTTTTCTGCATAAAAATCCGCAGTCTAATAATTACTTACTGGGGTGCTAACTTTAAGTTTGGAATCCATAATTTTTGTTCTTCATGTTCTTTGAGGCAGCATCAGTAAAGGGAGTTAGAACCTTTCTAGGTTATCTTTTGCAAAAGAATAAAGGTTTTACAATCAGAGATCCGCAAATTGACCTTCCCGTAAAAAACACAAAAATTCGGACCTTTTCAAATATCTGGCTAAAGCAAAAGCAGAATTACTGTTAACTTTCATAAAGTCAATCGATGAAATGAATTTGCCAGTGAATCTGCCCAAAAGTGTACGGAGTTCTTTCAGTAGGGTTCTAATTTTAAGAACGGTGCAGATCCCTGGTGGAGCAGGGAAGTGGATGTAAGGCGTAAGTACTACGCTGAAAGCAAAAAGTTTCTTTTATCAGCGCCTGGAAGAAACGGAGACAGGCACTGCTCAAATCGGAAAATCCAAACTTCGCTTCAATACTACCGATAAAGGAAATAGGCTATCGACTTCTCCGCGGCACGGACATGGATGTTGTTAGTATCAAGCACGAGCCCCGAAACATCAAAAATATCAAAGAACGAAAAAGTTAGTAAAGAGCCGCCTGCGACTACGATCACCTGTGTAATTTTGAACCTCGCTCATAATTTTGCTTAAACAAGCCATCTTTCAAAGCCTGTATACTAAGTATGATTGAGCAGTGAGATTCCGTCTTCCAGGAAGAAGTGGTTACCTGCTACCAATCACGCAAACATAGCTAATAAGCTGGACGAAAAGTACTGTGCTACTATTGCAGAGAAAAATGCGTCATACAAAGATATAACGTAGGCAACAGCTACGCAAGCAACAATTGGGGGATAACGGGAGAAGAGGGGTAGGAAGGACTATTTTAAAGAGAAACAGGAGTGCGAAGGGCTAGAAATGCTGTCAGGAAGGAATGCGGCTACAATTTTATATATTATTTCTACAATTTTGCATATTATTTCTTCCAGAGTACGTGTACATATTCAAAATATATTTCACAACCCTTTTGAAAGGCATAGATTTCAATGAAAAAGAACCCAGAGAAATAACACTACTGAACCTTACTGAATGGGAGCACTGAAACCAAAGTCATTAGTCATTTAAAATTTTAGGTAATTATTATTATTATGGTATATTCGAATTTTACGTTCGATTCTAAGCAAAAATGGTGAACAAACTATATACCAAAAAAAAACGTTTGACCCTCTCAATTTTTAAAAGAACAATCAGTGTGTTATAATTTTTTTTTGAACAAAATCAATTTTTAATTTACAAAAGTGTGTTTTTTCTTCATATTTAAGAAACTACTTAACTAGTTCGTTATGCATGTTTATTTCGTACACCATTTTTTAGTGCAATGAATAATAAATTTCGACCAAAAAAGTTACAATATACAGTTTTTTTTTTGAAAATTTTTGGTATGTATGTGGTTCGTTCGCCATGATTGTTTAGAATTAATCGTAGAATTTTAATTTGGTATACACTTTCTTCGAAATTTTTTGCTCCGATAAAAATTACTCCGCCCAGATCCAGCTCAGAAAGTTGCTAACGCAGTAACTTACTAGTGGTATCAGGTACAATTCTCATTGCAATTTGACGCCAATTGAACCCCATTTAGTGCTAGAAGGGGAAAAACAGAAGTATCTTTAAAACCCTGAACTTATTTGTGCGTTGCTAGATATTATTGAAGATCGCACTTCACTGTCTTTCCTCTATTACGAAAACATCTTATTTTCTTAAGTTAAGTGCTCAACGAAGTCCCCTCACCATTACTGTCAGTGAGTTATGTAAATAAATCCAATTCATTTTGCTCTTATAGTTATTACAAAAACTAATTTTATTCTCATAAAGATAAATATACTTATAATACCCATTTAACTAGAAACTTGGAAAACATTCCCCAAATCTCTTCAGTGAAATCAAAAAATACCACTCCAATTAAATATTTTAGAAGAATTTCCATATTTTAATTATAAAAATGTTAAATCTCTGACATTGCTGAAGCGAAATGAAATTTTGCACTTTACGATCGTTGTGCTCAGTACAAGCCTTGAAAAGCATTTTAAAATTACCGTGTATTAGTGTACATGGGTACTCTCCTTTAATACACCAACAATGTCAACTGCATCTTTAAAAGCTAAACTTTTAATTAATTTATTAAAGTGGCTAGTAGAAAACAGCCAACAGGCGTGTATTACCACTAGACAGTTCCGCAGACAAACAATAATAGCAACAACAAAATGAAATACATACAACAACAACATAATAGCGTCAAATCAATTAAGGTAGAACAATAAACCAAAACAAGCAACCGTCGACAAGTTAAAGGTAGGCACTCGTAAATCCAAACAAAGTCATTAAGTGAGCGGCGTGCGATTCAAGGAGTAATACGAGTTTCAAACACTGCCGCATACTGATACACTAATTTCTGTGCAGTGAAAACTTCGACTTTTCTTGACAATTTTCCACAACCAACCAGAGCCAGAGCACAATGCCCGCCTGTCATATATACTCTATTTCCTGTGCTGCTTGCTGGCTTTGCAAATTTTACTTCATACAAACTCCATTTCATTATCCTTTCATCTCAATGATGCTACTCTGTGGGACTATCAGCCACTTTTGTTCGTCCTCCACGCAGATTATGTCGTTAGATAAACGAAGCTCACTCTTACCGGCCAGTATTTTTGAAGTTTATTTTACAAGGCTGATGTTTCAACGCAGAGTCGGTGAATAGTCTCTGGTAGCCGAAAAAGGGCAAACAATTCAGACTTTGTATTTGAGCCGCCGCCGTCGCCGCTTTGTATTACTGACGGCGATGTTGTTGTTGCTAATGCCATTGTTGTTGTTTTGTTTCGCAAATGCTACTGCTACTAAGTACTGCAGCTTGTTCGTTGTTTTTAGCGCAACTTTGCAGACAGGAAATAATATTCATCATTTAATTAAGTCAAACTTGGAAGCCAACTAAAAGCGGGTACAAATGCGTACTGGAATAAAAGTAGCGTGCATACACATACAAACATATGCATAGACATACAACATATATATACACGCAAGGTACATGCGAAACTTTTGGTTAATGGAATTAAAATTGATTAGAGTAATTTGGCTATTTTGCCTTTTGATGAGTTGATCATAATAATTTAATTTGATAAATTCTTGGCTCTCGGGTTAAAGGCGCACAAAATGGCTAACGGCAGGTGAGATTTGATTTTTGAAGAAGATAGATTGCCTTAGGCTTGGTTTAATACACTCACTTGATTTATGACAAGCTACTTAAGGTATATTTTTAAATATGTTTGTGTGTATGTAATTACTTACCCAGTCCTGTTATCGGACCAAATACGGTGTTATCGTCTGTAGTGCTGCAGTTCCAGCGGCGATTTTTGAATTGAAATTGGCATTCCTGAAAATAAAAAAAAATTAAAGGAAATATTGAGTTTTCATTAATTTCTTAATGTCGAAATTTGACCGGTAACCAGCCGTACAAAATAGTGGCATAAATATGAAATATATGTACACTGCCGGCAAAAAGTATTGGCACAGATGCTTTTTTACAATTATACAAAAAAATTTGTTGTAATATTTTTCCGAAATTTTTTTAATAAAAACATACTTTGTTCCGTAACAAAAAACATAAAAATATAATTTCTAAACTTTGTGCAAAACTCGCGCAAATTCAGCAACTTTTCATGCAAGTTTTCAACTTTTTAAGTCCGATTTTCTAGAATTTTTGAGTATGCAGATATGTATCTCAATCAATTTTATTTTAATAAAGTAGAAGCTCTAAGTGACTACGAATTACCGTTGATTTTTGGAAATTTTTTTTCCACAGTCTCTTCCATACAAAAAAACTTTTCGAAAATACGTTGTATGGAAAACATGCAAAACACCTTAAACAAAAAAAAATTCTCAAAAATCAATGCGATTTTTGACTAACTTCGGACTTGCACTTTTTATACTAGAATTTGATGGGCTAACAAAAATTTGCATACTCAAAAAATTCGGTTTATAAATTCGAAAATTTGCTAAATTTTCGCGAGTTTTGCACAAAGTTTATAAATCACATTTTTGTGTTTTTTGTTGTGGAATGAACCGTATTTTTATGAAAAATTGTTGGAAAATTATTACAAAAAAAATTGTTGCATATATTGTAAAAAAGCAGCTATGTCAATACTTTTTGCAGAAGTGTATGTACATACATATATCGTTTATGAAATGTGTGTGTGAAAGTATTGTCCCTTTTCATACAAATATAGTACAATGTTAATATGAAATTACAATTAGAGTCACATAACCGTCGCATAGTGTTTCAAAAGTGTTCATAATTCACTTGGGCCTTCATTTCTTACTCAATTAGATAATTTTTTTGTTTTAATGAAAGCTTATAAAATTTTCAAGTAACCGGTTGAGGCCGATTTTTGAATTTTTGTTTGATTCCATTAAATTTTTTAAATTTTGAAGAAAATCAATGCTCCTGTTCCAAATTTCACCAAAATAATTTTTTTTTTTAGATTTTTAAAAAAGTTTTCGGTATGCAGTTTTAGGGTTCATTAAATTTTAGTGTAATAAATTGCAAGTTCGTGTTGATTACTATACCTATAATCAGCCTCATTGCGAATGTCTTGTCGAATGCAAGTCGTTTAACGAGAGTCGAGTCGTATCGAAAACTGCATGGCACTGCTTAAGAATCGGATAGTGTATTAAAATGGAAAAACTTGGCAGCCAGTACAAAAAATGGAACAGATTAATTATACCGAAAAAAGCTTTTAATTTATTTTTTTTAGTAACGCCTTTCACCAGCACCCTTATTTTTCACAGTTCCACACATATATTTGCTCACCTATTCTACCTTGCCTGTGCACTCCTTATATGCATACATATATGACGATTAGTGGCTGAATAGCTCTGTCTCCTGCAAAGTACCTGCCAGTGATTACCTGCACTTATTTACATATACGGCAAGAAAAATCCATACATTTAATAAAGCCTAGCGCTCAATAAAAACCAGTGTACTCAAAAAAAGGGATAAAGGTAAAAGCAAATTGTGCTTTTAAATTAACTTGTCAATTTTCCTTTCCAATTTTGGATGCCTAAACTCACTCTGCATATAAAGCATAAAGCCCTTCCTCTGCTTCAGTTCAGCTTGAAAAGCAAAATGCTAATTTTCGTTGGCTTTTTGTTTTTGCGAAAATCACTTGGATCGGCAAAACTCGATTGCGCATGAAATTTACTAAGTAATATCCAGAAACTACAAAACAAAAAAAAACCTAAAAAGAAAAGTGCCAAATTTATGGCAGGTTGCTGAAAACCCTTATGGCACCATGTAAAGTATGTAAATATTAGGAGTCAATGGGAAGTACGAAATTGCCAAGTCAGCAGTGCGTCAAACACACCGATTGTCTGCATCTAATGTACTCGACTTTAAAATGCAAATATTCGATATGAGTTAGTGCTAGTCATAGAGCATAAATGGCTGAGTCCTGTGTGATACATATGTATGTGCATATATAAGTATGTGGAGTAGGCAAGTAGTATGTGTAATGTGACCAACCGTACCTCTTTCGGAAGTACAGTACTTTTTTTGAGCCGTTGTGCATCGTACCTCTGTGATAGCTTGTTTTTCAATAAAATTCTAAAATAGGGCGTTCTTGAAAAGGTTTTTGGGATAGGGCGTTTTCCAACCGGCTGCCGAGATAGGTCGATCTTCCACTTAACAGTCGATATGTAAAACTGAATAAAAAAAATTAAATTGTTCAAAAATATTGTTCCCAGTACACCAGCGGAGTCCGATAATAGACCGAAAAGGTTAAACCTATTTTTTATCATGTTTAAAATACGTTCCTTTTAGTTTGCCCCGATCTATGGAATTTTTTACCAGATCCAGCATATTTTCTATTAAATACATCTGAAAAGTTCTAAAGCTAGACAGAAGTAATTAGGCATTATTGTTCCCCTCCAAATGCATTTAAAACTGCCATAAAGTCAACAGTTTGTTTTTGCGGTGTTTCTTTCGGGAATATTCGGTGACCACAAACAGTTTCTTCTGGACCGAAAATTTCTTTTTCAATTTACAGACTAAATAAAAAGAAAAAGATAACAAAATAACCAGTATTGCCAAGCTTCGAAGTTGAAAAAGCACTAAATCCCAAGAAAAAACGCGTTTTTCTCAAAAAAAAAAAAACACCAAGTGTTTAGCTATGCATAAAAATTGTTTTTGTATGGATGCTGATTTAAATTAATAAAAATCAATGTTTTTTGCTCAACGGTCGACTTTTTCTGTTTTATATAAATACAAATATTTACGTCCAAGCGAAGTTAAAACTCTTGTTCTTATTTTCTAATTTGCGCTGGACGCGTTGCCGCTTCGCCTAGATCCATGCAAAATTTTTAAATTTTTTCCTGACTGTTAATATGTTAAATTTTTCTTTGTTTTGCATAATTTTTTCTACAATTCCTGTCAAACGAAAGCAAAAACAAAAAATTAAGTTTCATGAACTATGTGGTAGTATAAATCTACACTGCAGTCTCGTGAACTAAAGGGCCATAAAGAACTTTTCTTTCAGACTGCTTGGCACCTGAATCATAACGAAATTTCATTTCCCTTTTTAATGTGCCTTATTTTAGCGCAGAGTGGGAAAAATCTGTCGGTGTCAAAAATTTGTTGCAAACATGTGCTCGCTTACGATTGTCATTGTGCCATGATTTTTTCCATTTTTGTAAAGTTGGTAAAATATTTACGATTGCTATTGATTTAGCTTCGATTTTTTTTAAGATTTACAGATTTGGTGTCTTTAAACTAAAAAAGGAAACACACTAACACTAAACTCAAAAATTTTCGTATTTCTCACTCCATATTCGGAGCGCTCCGAAAACAGTCATTCGAGGTGTTAACGTGGGAGTTCACTCCATATTCGGAGCGCTCCGACAACGCTCTTTCCAGGGGTTGCTGTGGGCGTCCTTTTTTTACTCCATATTTAGAGCGCTCCGCAGTTGCTGCCTATTGAAATGAACGTTTTTTTCAATGTAAAACTTTAAACATTTTTCCATGAAAATATTTAAAAAGTAGTCTAATGATTTTTAAATCTGAAATGTTCGTCTCTGTACGATTAGTAGATCGCTGGGAATAGGCGCCTTGTCTTAGAATAATAAATAGTATAGATTTTTAATTAATAAATTTTATTTGTTGAATTTGTACACTGTTACCGTTTTTGGTATATTCTGCTTTTACCATTTTCTCATTACTTTCATACTATTTTTGGTTTTCAGTTTTTGTACTTCTTTGAGCTATAAAATAGTTGGTCACATTAAGTATGCGCAACTCTGTGTGTGTACTATACATTCTAAGTGCATGCAAACTTAAATGGCTGTGAAGGAGCACAGCACGCCAAAGGCTAGAAAGAGCAAAATTATTTCTTTACATAAGTGCAAAGGGAAGAAAAGTGGCACACAAAGCGGTCGAGTATGTGTGGCAAGCGGAAATGTGCTGCATAATATAGTACGTACATGCATGCACGCATACATAGTTTCATAGGCAAACGAACGGACATGCCAGCTTGCATCGCATAACTGTAAACGTTTGCATTAAAGTGACGGTTTTTGTAATTGGCAACAAGTTTTTTGTTGCATACTTATTAGCTGTTTGTGCAAGTATTTGCGCAGATTTTCAGCTGGCCTTTTTGTGCAGTTTGCCACGAAATAAAGTGGAATAAATATTCGCACTTACAACACTTAACATTTTTTTTTTTGCAATAATTTGCCAACTAGAGGCACAGTTTGGTGAAAGCGGCTGCCTTTATACGCATTATAGTGGTGACGCTATACACATACATATGTACTGTGTTTAAATTTAAGCAGTATTTTTATGCAGTACTATTTTATGCAATTGCACGACTGCTTATTGCAATGCAGCTGTTGCAAGTGCAATTCAACTCATTTGGGTTTTTTACTCGATTGTGTTGCCACATCACAAACACTTGAAGTGGACACTTGAGTGCATTCAAATGAATGAATGGGCTGCTCGCGCGCTTTTTAAGGGTTGCAACAACAAAAACAACAACAACAATGGAAAAGCGTTATTTAAATCTTTACAATTGCAGGGCACAAGTGGCGAGTGGTATAAGTGGGTTTGAGAGCAGCAAAGTAATCGCATTGAAAACGCATAAAGAGACAAAAAGCAGCCATTACCGAAAAAAATCGGTTGCCAAAGGCTGTCGTTACGGCAAACAAAAAAGAAATGAAAATATGTAAAAATGAAAAGCACACAAAAAAAGTGACAGAATTGCCTGAAGTGTTAGGTTGAAGTATTTTCTTATTTTTTTTTGCCACAAATGTGCGCTGGTAGCAGTGGGGAAATAATGGAGGTTATAGCAGCGCGCCGGTAGGCTTAATTAATGTGCAAGTGTTATGCAAATGGAAGCGTGGCGATTTGGCACAAAGTACAAGATACACGTGCATGCACGGGCCGAATGGCATTTTCTATTATTTTTTTCTTTTTTTGTTTCAAAATGTAAGCCATTGCAAATCTGACTGCTTCTAGTGCCGGGCTTGCAAATAAATACGAAATATCTCAGTGCCAGAGTGCTAGAAAACGGATGAACCGCAGTGATGTCTGGGAAGTTAACATACGGTATGACGCAAAAAGAAAAAAATAAAATGTTGCTCTGAGCCTTCCAATAGTTCTAGAGTTCTTGAAAAGGAAACAAAAGTTGTGGATAATTTGACAAAAAAAAAAAATTGATTTGAAAATTGTGGATGCCAGATTCACGCAGCATACGACATGTGGCAAAAATGCAAATGAAAAATTGTTCTGAGCAGCTTTAAAATAGTTCTAGAGTTCCTGAGAAGGAGAAAGAAAGTTCTGCCAAATTACGCCGAAAAAAACACTTTTTTCCAAATAATGGAAAAGTTAAATTTTTGAAACAAATGAAAATTAAATCCGTTCTGAGTAGCTCTTCAATAGTTCTAGGGTTCCTGAAAAGGAAAAAAGTTCTGTAAAATTACGCCGAAAAAAAACTTTTTTCGGAAAAGTCGAAACAGTTAAACTTTTGAAAAAAAAAAATAAATAAAAATTAAATCTGCTTTGATAACCTCTTCAATAGTTCTAGAGTTCCTGAAAAGAAAAAACAAAAATTTATGCAAACAAAACAAAAAACACGTTTTTCCAAAAAGTCGAAAAAGTTTTTTCGACGTAATTTTGCAGATCTTTTTTTGTCCTTTTCAGGAACTCTAGAACTATCGAAAAGCTATTCAGAACAGATTTAATTATTTATTTATTTTTTTTAATTTTACTTTTTCGAAAAAAGTGGTTTTTTCTACGTAATTTTGTAGAACTTTTTTTCCTTTTGGAACGGTTTTCTTACATAGCAAGTTGCTTGACTTATAAGGTACAAAATTACCGTCGATAACTTTCGAAAATTTGATGCGCATCGATAATTCGATAAATTTAAAAAATACTAAAATCAGTTAACTAAAAAAATTCGACAACTGGATTAATTTCGATAATGGTGCGTTTCGTACGCTCTAAAAATTTGGACAACTCAATATAATATATATATACTATATCTCAATACTAAATCGATAACTGAATAAATTTTGAATACCTCTACAAATTTCGATAAGAAGGCTAATTTTGATAGCACCATATTTTTCGAAAGCTTATGATAAATTTCGATAACTCGGTAAACTCGGCTAACACGATAAAATTCAATAAGCAGTGATAACTCGAAAAACTTATATAAGCTTAAAATTTCGATACCCTGAAGTATTTTAACAATTCCAAAAACTTCCTTCGATAAATCGACAAATTTCAGTAACTAGATAAGTTGAAAGAACTGCATTACGTTAACTCAATAAATTTCGTTAGCTCTATAAATAATGATAATTCAATAAATATCGATAATTTTATACAAAAATTTCATTAACTTGACAAATATCGATAATCCGATACATTTTTATAGGTCGACAATTATTCGTAAATTTCGACAATTTCGAAAATTTTCTGTGTTTCGACAACACAATAAACGTTGATCCATTTGAATGTTTCGATACGTTGCGATATCTCAATAAACATAGATAACTCCATAAATTTCGGTAACTATAAACTTCGATGATTCCATAAATTTTGGTAACTTGATAACTTACGATAACTATATTTTTTATGACCAAACTTATTTCAATTCCTATTGAAAAATTTCAATAAATGTTCTTACTCTTTCAGTTACCCTAATTCTTCTGTGTTTCTCATTGTTTTCATTTTCGTCTTTATCTTAAATTATTTCTTTACTTTTTTGAAAACTGGAACGCGTTCTCGGTCTCTGAAAATTACTTGTGCCGTATCGTATATTTTTTTCCATTTCCCTCCGCAAAACACTCAAAAATAAGTGATTAATCTCATTTTTAATGTAATGCCAAATAAAATAATTAAACAAATAAATATTTAAGTTAGCATATAAAACCAAATCAATTTTCAAATAATTTTCTCCTCGATACTAGCAGAAGCATACGACTAAATTGCAAATATTTTTCAATAAAATAATTAGGTGAATTGGCTATTTTGCAATTGTGCAAATAATATTTTTGCATATACCAACTCATATATGTATGTATGTATGTGCATACGCACGTCCGTTTTCCAGGCATATGCACTTTTAAAAGCAAACATATGTAGTGTGGCATACGAGTATCCGGTAAGCCTTATGGCAACATTTTTACCACATTTTACACACATACATACATACTCCTACATGCACACAAGCTGCTCCGATATTTATTTACATATGTCGGTCGGTTTGTAGCAGCTATCTCGGCGCAAATGAAAATGAAAATTGAAAAATTTTTCAGCAAAAGCTTTCACTAAAATTAGCACATTGTGGCTTAATATATATATAAACATTATTTCCGCCAAAACGAACTTTGTATTTGATAAACTAATTTGAATTTAAATTGAAATTAAAATTTTCTAATTGAACGCACAAACAGCAGCAGGTTCATGATCCATACCAACAACGAGCTACCGAGCAATCTTTCTAGCCTAGAGCTGTGTGAGCAAATGCCAAAAATGACGCTAGTATTTGCGCCTGCTGAGGATTCCAGGCGGTGGTTGGTTTGTTGGTTGCCCGTTCGCTGGTTAATGGCATGCGGTGCGGGGGTGCGTCCGAGGGTGCAAGCCTCGGCGGCCGGAAGAGATAAAGTAAATGCATATTATTTTTTTTTTGATGTGGCGAGTGATTGTGAGAGTGGTGGAGGATGCACTGCTGGGTGGGTGGGTGGTCGTCGGCAAATGCAGTTGCATATTTACGATTTCGTAATGCAGCTGAGTTATTGCAACCGGAGGGCGAATGCAGCGAATGCGATTGCAATTCATTACGCGTGTTACTGTGTTTTGCTTGTGCATTGTTGCAAATACATACATAAATATGTACGTACGGTTGCATGCATACCGAAGCGTAAAATTTCATTTGTGATTTTGTTTTTGTTTTACCCCTTTTTTTCGGAAATATTTAAGCCTTCGTGTCATCGCGATCTACATTTGCATTTTGTTTCATTTCATTTAGATTCTATTTCAATTTCGCTTTTGCGTTTTATTTGAGTTTCGTGGAAGTATAAAAAATTCTAACAAACATAAGTAGGGCTGTCTCTTGTCTAAAACATTTAAGCTGAGCATGAATGTCACAATGGTGCTACCAAATTAAAGAGATTTTTGAATGGAACGACTAAAGTTAACCTATCACTTTTATGTATAACAAATGTTAACTCAGCTATCTTAAAAAAAAAAAAATGGTGACCCAATGACCGACTGGACTGCATACTTAGATTATGGAATGAACACTTATTCACCCTGCTGTATGGTAACAGCACCGAAACTGAAAGGTAACTTGAACACTAAAATGGCGGGTTCGACTACCCTACTTTGACGAGGTAAGACCGGACGATAATGAATTTAAGGGTCCTCAGCCCATTGCATATATAAAGATGAACCAGAAAATCTACAGGTACTTTGCGATTTTACGCGCAGTTTGTATCATCGGACCTCGTAAGATAGGCACAAGCTATTCGTTAAGAATTTAGGTTATATATGAGCAAATCTCAAGAGTTTTTTTTTGGTCGAAAATGGTGGCACACTTACCTTAGAAAGTGCCTTATCTTCAGTTTTGCATAAAGAACAAGATTTCATTGCGAAATTGTATTTAAATGAAAACTTAAAAAATATGTACAAAAAAAGTCAAAATAACAACTCGTGCACATATATCCGTAAATGTGTAACGTATACACCCCGTAGCACCACACCCCGACAGTTAACANAAATCTCAAGAGTTTTTTTTTGGTCGAAAATGGTGGCACACTTACCTTAGAAAGTGCCTTATCTTCAGTTTTGCATAAAGAACAAGATTTCATTGCGAAATTGTATT
>NW_016158141.1:115477-137083 GCF_001687245.7 Rhagoletis zephyria
TATTGTGGCTACCGAAGTCAAGCCACAACAAAAATCAAACATGCATCCGTAAATGTGGCCTAATTACACTGTGCAACAAAATGAGAGAAATAAAAAAATAGACGAATGCGATATATGAAAATTATGAAATATCTTCCATGAATCTGAATCTTCCATTTTGTTACTAAGTCAAAATTTTTTTTTACAGTGTATTGAAGTTTTTGTACTTTGGTCACAGGTTGGACCTAAATTATTTGAAAAATTTAAAGGTCTATAGAAAAATTTACTGGTGCATAAACATTTAACCCACAGCTTCTCACCCGTGTGGGACGCTTTGACCCTTGTTTGGGTCAAATCGATACATATCAAAAAATTGTAACAGGCCGATGTCTGTACATTATAGATATTAAAGAAAAGGCAAAATCAACATTTTTTAGAATTTGTGTATGTCTGTCTTTCAGCCTGGATTGCAACAAATATGTAATCCGCCGTTTTTTAGAATTTGGAATTTTATTCATAGTGTGCTGTATTCTATAAATGAAACCCTTCCATTTGATACCTATATTGAGACGGTTGGGAAAAAATATGTATTCCGCCATTTTGGAACGGTGGCCATATTGAATTTACAAACGTTACTGAATATACATAATTATTTTGTCGCCAAATATAATGATGTTAGCCAAATTTTGGATCAAAAAGTCAACTCGGAGTAGAAAAAATTTCAATCACCACAAGATTTGGCCCAAACAAGTGTCAAAATACCAACACGGGTAAGAAACGGCGAACTAAAATTTTCCACAAAAATATGCGCCATTAAATTTAATTATCGACCCTCACAGACATAATTAATGGTAAATGTAGTTTAATAAAAGATTTTTGAGACCGTAAAAAGAATTATGATGCTTAGGGATACAACAGCAGGTGGCGCAATATTCTAGAGCTCTTCCACTTTCATAATTTCCATACCGCATTCGTGTCTTTTTTGACTGTAGCATAGTGTTGTTAATGAAAGTCGGTTGTTAATGCAGAGAGGGGCCATAGCTGTGATGATATGTACATATGTAGGTTGCAAGCGCCAAACGCTGTGTTTCCAAACAAGGCAATACAGGCAGCACTCTTGACGCCACAGGCAATGTCTACTTCCTTTTCACTTCATGCTACACTTCAAATCGTTCATGCACTTGGCTGCTCAATTAGTTCATCACCGAGGCGCATAGGCGCTGCAAAGTCGTGCATACATTCATATGCGAATATCGTCGACAGCAGGACTTGCTTGCATACTATGCGTGCGCGTGTTTTTCATTTTTTTGTTTTTGTTCGTGTATTTAGGTTGCAGTACATGCAACAAATCCATCATTTGTGCCTCAACAATCGTAAATGGACGCTTTGCCTCACACGCACACACACCTCCGAGCGCTTCCTCTCTCGTCCAGCTCGTCAGACTTTTCCTGTGGTTTCACACACATATTTATGTGCATAAATAGCTGCATTAATATTATTATGTGCCTTCATTCGCTTTGATGAAACTTTTCAAAAGTGAAATTTCATTATTGGTAGAGCGTCGCCACATAACAACACCAAAACAGCCGGCATTAAATAATGGCTGCAGCGTAAAGCGTGTCCATGTATTTTTACGCTACTGAACATCGCCACAACTTGCATAAACTGTGTGCTGAATTATTATGATTCATAACAATGCCATGATGAGTGGTGGCTTTCGGTTGCAGTAGGTTGTGTTTGTTTACTATCTATACTTAGGCTTACTGGTTAGATACCTCCTGTGCCAATTTCTGTGAAAACGCAAAATTTGGCCTATGGTCGGGTAACTCTTCGATTGCATTTAATTAATCGCGCAATGGCAAGCGCGTGATGAATGACCAAACCGGCCCGGCACGACCGTTGAGCCTCTTAACTAACCACCCGCATTTGCGAGGAGGTGGTGGGGGTTTTTGCTACCGCGCAAGCGCAACTGATAATGGCATCTATCTTGTCCATTCATCGCTAAATAGCAATAAGCATAAAGCACTAAACATGGCATGAAAGTAGTTTGTATGCACATTTGCATAGGATGTACGCCAGATGAGGAGCGTAATATCCACATGTATATATGCACATTAGGGTGGTCAAAAAATACATGCGAGAAAAAAAAAATTTAAAATGCCTAGCTCTATTTCTCTTCTTAGGTCTATTTCTCTTTAATACTAACGTTTATGTAAGTGCCTCCTTTGCGTTTCTTTAGGGTTTTGGGGGACCTTTAAAATAGCTCGTATTAAAAATTTATTAAATAAACAGTTAGGTACATTACCGGAAATCTTTTGAAGAGGAACAGAGTTTGCCGATTCAAAAATAATGATGTTCAAGGATTCTATAACATTTCTATGAAAAAGTGGTTTTTCGCCATAAAAATACATGAAAAACTTTATGGGCTTTGAGGTAGTTCTAAATATCCTTAAAAAAAAAATACGGGTAGGGGTGAGAGCTTAACATTTTTAACTTTTTTTTGGATCACCCTAATATACATACATCTAAATATTTACGCACTTATGCAACTAAAGAAATACCATGCAGGAATGTCGTTCGAGGGTAACCGCGCTCTTAACAAACCGTGTTAGAACCGTGTACGAAATACTGTTTGGCCAAATCAAGACGAAAAAGCAATTGATTAAATGGAACTATCCGGTTGAATCGGCGCCTAAGGAAGCCAAACTGGATTTATTTAAGAGAATGACTGGACAAATTTGCTAGATGTCAAAAGCAACCCCCTAATTTCCTACCTAGATTCGAACCGTGCAATGATTTTCCCTACTGGGTATCAATGCACTATTTTCAGTACTCGGTACCCGCTTTTGTGGAAATGTGGGCATGTGAATTTTTTTTATTAGTATGCGCATACCTCATATTAGGTGCTTAGAAATAGAGATTATGTCTATCTGTTTGGCATACCAATGCCAATTTTCGCAAACATTTCAAAATGTTGTGTGCACATTTGTTCATTTATCCACGTTTCTTTGATGCAATTGATTGTGAATTCGAGCGTGGAATTTAGGTGGCACGTATCCAAATATGCTTTTTATGCACTTTCATCCATATTGACTTGTGACATATGTTACTAAATAATATCCAAATTATGTACATAAGTGCAGTACATTGAATAGTTTATAAGTTAAAGGCTTGAGAGGCGGAGTTTAGGAGCTTTGATTGCTACTTGGTAATCATTGAGGAGAAATTTTTTATCTACTGGAGAGCTAGAATTAAAGTTGTCTCAGTTATGCTCAGCACACACTAATAAACTGTTGAAATAGGAGCTTGTCTTGCAGATTTAATAAACAACGTGCTAAAGCCAAACTACTGAAAACCTTAGCGATCTTCTTTTTAATGGAAGTGTGAAAGCGAAGTGAAATAACATCGTATAATACGCAATAATTATTGACTCCAATTAGCACTAACACGCCTCTTTTAAAACCGAATGTAGCAGTTTAACCAATCATAAATAAAAATGTAATTAAAAATGTATGTAGACACATCTTAAATAAGACCCGATGGGTTTGAGAACTCAAGCAAACCCAAAATTTCCTTGGTTAATCAGAAAAAACTTAATTAAATTTCTACCGTAGTCGATAAGCTAGATTTGATAAGGGTGTCCCTTTTAACCAAATCGTCTATGTATAGATCAAAACCTTTCAGCAGAGATGGCGGGTCACAAAGCCTTGCAGACCTGGGGAAACTGTAGATTCTTCCCCTTCGGTGCAAATTGTTTAGCTATTGCATAGCGTTAGTTATGGGCTGAATTGTCGCTACCCAATATTCGGTACCCAATACTTGAAAAAACTTTCGGTTCCCAATACGAAGCTAACCAACTGTCCTCCTTTTGAGCAAAAATGTCCTCCTTGTCCTCCTATTTAAGTTTTGTAGCAGTGATGAAGTTTTGAAAAAATTTCGTTCAGAATATTATTATTTCCTAATCGTACACAATCATTGTATTTAAAAGGCGTTTACATTGTTCAAATTTCAGTTGAATGATGTAAACTTTTGATTTTTCGTGCACGTATGGTATATATTTAGTTAAGTGAAGCAAGCATAATGGGCCTCACACATAAAAAGTGAGCTTAACCTTCGTCTCGATTTTCAATACAATTTCTTGAACTTAATCTCACTCCACCAGTACAAAAGTTGAGTCTGGAGCTTCCCTGGACTGGTTTTAATCCATATTTGTTTGCTGTTATGCCGCTCTAATTAGAAATTGCAACATTTCGGTACCGATTATCGAAAGAATTGGATTTTTTTTCGGTACCGGTACTTAAAATATCTACCCAGCACATCACTACACAGACTCAGACTAGACTCTTCAACAAATGAAGAATTCGAGCTGAGCCCAGTGTTGCCAGAAGGTTTATGTACCTTCACTCTAAAGCTATTTCGTTTCTCCGTAACCAAACCCCGAAATATATGCAGTCCGTAGGTGTCTAAGGCTATTAGACACTAGTAACTCGGATATCTCGCAAGGTTGAACCCGTGTAATCAATACTGTTCGAAAGTTACGAAATTTTCCATTTTTTCTTTGACTCATCTTAAAACACAAAAATTAAATTTTTTAATTTAAAAAATCCCCACTCTTCCTAATGGCTCAGAATAATCCTAAATCTAGAGAGCAACACGCTAACCTGGCAAGACCGGCTGAGCCAACTAATATGCAATTTTGTTGACACGAATATTGCGATAAACTAGTACCCAAATAAGAGTTGCGTCGATGAGCTCTTTTAAAATTACAAATGAACGTTGGAGTAAAATGAGCTTAACGCAGCCTACATATATGTATGTATATCCCAAAATAATGGCAAAATTAGTTCTCTGTCGATTTAAGAGTAAGGGTATTATGCGGACATGCAAGACTTAAAAAATTCCGCTTGAATGAATGAGCTTTCGATATTGAAGCTGCTGAAAGACAACTAAGTTCGATGATCGTACCCAGTAAGGAACAAACTTACGAGACCAAAGCGGTCATCGTCTCTAACCGCTCAAGATTTTTAACCAAAACCATTCATTACTCCATCGCTGAAACATCGCGAGTCAATCACGATAGTTAAAAAGTGCGAGTCGGGATAACTCAATCTAGATCTGCTAAAATGTCTCTTCCATATTTACATTAACGTGTAGGTATCGATACTTTAGATCGGATATCGTTTCATCACTTAGTCGTGTAGACTTTTCGATTTGTAGATCAGATAAAAATCCACCGCATTTTGAGTAGTCCCGTAAACTCGTTTTTTCGAAGCGTCCAGTAAAACCAGTACCCTCCTACTCCTTTTTTGATGGAAACATTATGCTCAAGTTTTTCCAGAAGAGAAGCAAAGGGCAGATGTAGGCAGATTTTGGCGTATTAGTGTTGAAGTTGGCTTATATCCGTCTCAAAATACACATTTTTTTTTTAATTCATAGCGAGGTGATTTAGCTAATTGCTTTCTAAAATACTTAAGTAACCACAAATGAACTTTGCAGTCCGGACACAAAAAGCACCTTCACTAATTTCCATTTTAATTGTAATATACTACATAATTACACTGAAGTTGTATCAACCGCAATCTGAATAATGAATTTTCACAGAAAAAAAGTGAAATAAGAAAACGAGCTTCAAACAATAGGAAAGGGAAATGGAAAATAGTAATTTAAAAGGAGACGCCACTTGCATTTGTAAATCTTTTATTATCGCAATCCCTCAGCTAGGTTACAGCCCTAAGCTAATAGTGACTAATTTAATATCAAAAATCAGAGCTGATGGAAGCAACAAAGAGAAAACCCCGTTTTGCGCTCTTCGTGCGATACCGCGCGCCATTGCTAAATGCTTATAGATCTGTATGCAGATATGTATGTATGTAATTCGTTTTACCCTGTACTCGTAATTAGGTGATTTGCATTCAAGCGAACGTTGTGCCACAAATTAATGTGGCACAATGTCAAGCCATACAAGGTAAAGTGAAGAAAAGAGGAGAAAATAGTAAAGAAGGACCACGCAGGTGGAAGGAGTGTAGCCTCGAGCAAATGTTTAATTGAAAAAGCAACCCAAAGCAAAGAAAAGGAAAAAAGTTAGTCGAGAATTACGAAACCTTGGAGTAGTGTATGTAACAGGCTGGCAAAAAAACGTGCAAACGAAATGCGTTGACGTGGTCGACTGGGCAATTGGATTGGATTCACAAGCAACTAAACACATCCATAACTATATACATACTTAACTAGCAGTCAGGTAGTAGATCCAAAGCACGACTATGCAACAGATAAGCGCTATGCGTGCGGTCGGCCAACGTGACAATGGTGCGGCGAAAATGGCCGGAGCAAAAAAATGGGAATCTCAAGTATGAATATTAAATACGACACTTTGTGGTTAATTACAAAGAAAAAATTGTGAGAGGTGGAAAAAATGGGGAAATGGGAAATGCAACAGAAACATGGCAGCAATGGGCGAAAATATACATAGTAGAAGCTGCAAAAGATAGCGGTGGTGATCTCAGCTCAGCTCAGCAGTGCACGAATAACGGTTGGGCAAACGGAATGAAAATTGAGGGAAAACAAATCAGCAGAAAAAGAAAAGAAAAAAGAAATAGAAATAGAATAATGGCGGAATTGAAATGCTCGTAGCCAAGTTTTGTGGTCAACGATGTTAGCATAATTTATGCACGAGCGGATATCATTGCTACAGTCGCACTGCAGCGGTGTTTACTTACAAACATACTCGTAGGTTAAAAGAAGTAAGGGGTCTAAGTTCGGGCGGAGCCGAACATTAAATACCCAGCGCAAGTATTAAATATAGTTTTCTTTACTTTTCCAAAAACTGCCGCTACATCGCAAGCGCGGTGGTTTCACCCCTATTTCAAACAGCTTCGATAGAACGTTCACCGCAGATATAATAAGATAAATTTATGTAGTTACATGCGGGCGGTATCACGCTCATTTTCCAAATTTATTTTAAGTATCTTTTTTAAGTAAATTAACGATTTTAAATTTCGAAATATCAAATTTTCAAGAGTTTCTGAAATTTATGGTGGTCGTAATTTTAGTCGGATTTCAATAATCTTCAACGTTTTGCTACACATACACATATGTGGTCACCAGTGCCAACCCGATTTTCCAAAATTTTATCATAAACGTATTTTTTGCTACAGAATTACTGAAAACATATATTTTGATTATCTAAATTAGTTTCAGTATTTACCAGGGACGTGAACCGGCTTTGAACCGAAAACCCGCTTTTTTATTAATCAACTGAACCATTAACCGAACCGAAATTTTCCATAAATGTTTGATACGAACTGAAAACCGAACCACTTTGCATAAAAGTTTAAAGGTTCGTTTAAACTAATTTTCAATTTACATACATAATTTACATTTAATCCCTTATATGGGATGTGGGCGTGGTTTTTGTCCGATTTTGCGCATTTTCAATGACATCCGTCCTACGCTCAAAAGAAGTATACATACATACATACCAAGTTTCGTTAAGATATATCACTCGAGTTATCGTGTGCATGCATTTGTCTCTATCTATCTCGATTCGTTTTGCCTTTTACAAACAACCGTTATGTGAAAAAAGTTATAATACCCTTGTGCACAAGTGCGCTCGGGTATAAAAAGCCAGCCAGCCAGTTAGACAGTCAGTCAGCCAACCAGTTAGGTAGTTAGTTGGTTAGTGTGCGTGTTAGTGCAAAGCCGTCAGCGTTGAGGATGAATGACGCGAGGGAAAACAAATTACAATGTGCAAATAGTAGTGAAGGCAACAAACCGCAGCGCCGCAGCGCCACAGCAGCACCAACAGCTAAGAATAAACACAAAGTATGCGCACTAGCGACTAAATGAGCGACCAGAAAGCAGCAGCAAAAACATTGAAATTGAACGAAATGCAAATGCGAGTCAAATTGCTGCTGCAACATAACCTAAGTGGTGTCATTAAAAAAAAAAAAAAATGCTAGGTAAAGGAAGGAAAGAAGGTTGAAAGGATTGAGCCACAAAACGGTGCAACAAAAAATATTGCACTAAATAAACATGGAAATGGCTATAAAAAATGCTAAATGATGTATAGAGCGAAGTAGTGGAAAATATTATGCGAGATAATGGGGGGAAAATCTAAGTGAATGGAAAATTTCAGGAAAGGAAAGCAATTAAAAGGTAAACAAATGTGAATGCGAATAAAAAATTAAGTAAAAAGTAGTACAGTGATTTAGATAGCAACAGTACAACTGGGGCAGCAGCTAGAAAATAAAAACTAAAAATTAAATAAAAAATAAAAGTAATTTAGAATTTAGAATTTGCATCAGCGCGCCAAATATAACAAAAATCGCAACCCCAACACTTTGCCAGAAATGAAATGTGGAAAAGTAGAACAGGCAGCGAGCGTAAAGGAAATGCCGAAAACACTGCATACATAGTAGGCGACTGAGGTGAACGTAACCTTACAGTCAGGGACGCTGGAACGTAACATGCCAAAAAAACAGAAAATGAATAATTTCAAAAATCTTATAATTTATTACGACTTAAAAGTACATTGGCTATGGTAATACCACTTTAGTGCTGACTATTTGCTAATTTAGTATTGTGACGCTAGCGATACTCGTAAGCTTATTACCATGAAATTTGTGCTAGTGAACCAAATACATATGTATTGGTATACTAAATGCAATTAAAAAAAAAACAATAGCAGATTTAGAGAAATGTAAATAAAACAATTATATTTATTAAGCTTTAAACGCTTATTACGGCACACAGTGGTTCAGACCCATAAATTTTTTGGAGAAAATTAGAAGGAGCAGTAGGGATGTTATTCTTATCTCGAAGATTTACAAAATAATTACCCAATGCTGGGGAATATAAAAACCGAATTTTCGGTCTTCGGTTAAAACAAAAAAAGGATTAACACCTAAATTAAAAAAGACGGGAAAATATCATTAACCAAATTAAAAACAAATGGTTTTCGGAAACACCAATCTTATTTGAACATTCCTAAGGAGTAGACGTAGGGCTTAAATTTTTCGTATATAACCTCTAAGGACATAAATCAAGAAAAATATAAAAATCGGTGTGAACGGTTTATTTTAAAGCATACCTGCCATACAAACCTAACCTCAAAAAAGCCTTAAAAATATCAATCAAAGGGCACCAAGGAATGTAGAACTCTGAAATTTCGTCCATATATACTTGTGCAAGCTGAGTTACGCAAAAAGGGAAAGCAAAAACTCTATATATGTTTATAAAAGCGGTGGCTAGCGGTGGGTAAAACTGTGTGGCCATCAAGCTTAAAATCAGAAAAATTTATTTTTACTCTCGATGCAGCATGACAGGTTTTGATAAAAGTAGGCAAAAAAATTTACTTAGCCCAGTAAACATTTTGTCAAGAACTCTTTCTGTAATGTTTGGAGATTTATTTTTAAGAATTTAAGAATTGTTGAATAATTACAAAAATTCCTTTCCACATCCGTAGATGTAGTTGGAGAAAACTTAAACAAATGTAATTCTGCTGGGGCGTACTTCGATAGATCATCACTCCTAGTTGTGCAGCCAGTAAACAATACAACTTTTATATTAGCAATTGTGGTATAGCCAGGGTTTCTGGTCAAAATACTTTCAAGTTTTTTGAATATATGTACGTATATTTGTGCTCAACATTTGGTAATGCTCTTTCACAGTTGTCACAATTTCCAAACTTTCTTTCAATGTCAAACCTTTTGTTTGAAGCTTAGTATGTATAATATCAAAAAGCAGGCAAAATTTGCCCTAATGAACGCCAGATTTATTCTGATTTCTTCAAGATCTAGCAGTATAAAGGCGAATCCATAGAACTCAGCTTGTTTCACAATAGATAAATAAAGGAATTAGTGGTCACATGAAAATGCGTCAAGATTTTTTGTATGATAAAATGAGCAGGAAAGAATGTTACTCATACGCCATTTTGACTTCAACAACACTCTTTCCAGCACATATTTCAAACAAGAAATCCACGGAAGGTTCAACACGGATTGGTTACTGAAACTCATTGCCCAGAGTGCGTAAGCTCGCAAGAATAATAATAGATTGATTAAGTAGATTGACAATAAGTAAGTGTTTGGCTGAGCTTCTGCGCCTTAATGTTGACACTCAAAGAATAGGGACCTACAATTTTAAGTCGACTACGGACGTTGATTGTATTTTTATGGAAAAAATTGCGTTTTTTTTTTTGGCTTTGGCAATTCAAAGGCAGATGTCGCTGATCGCCTCAGTTCTTCGAAATTGTCGAACTGGTAGGCACATACTAGTTAATGAACTAGTATTTTTTCTAACTGGTTTGGCTTTTCACTGCAGGGGAATGGCAACGAAAACCACGGAGATGATGATAATCTGAGTCTGCCAATCCGCGTTGAAGAAATCGATGTCCCGTTAGACCGCGCATTACAAAATTGAAAGAAAAATAGCACAACTCACAAAAAAAACTGTCGTCGTCTATGGTCTGCGCTATTTATTCAAGCATCGCAGCGAGTAGCGGCTAGGTTGCATTCACCAACTCTTTGTCGGATGAGCGCATGCCTTGACTACTCGAGTTTAAGTGTGTTCTGCCCAATCCACACGATGGGCGACTCTGCGATTTACGCCAACTACCGAGAGATCAGCCCGGAAAGCATCGAAGCATCATATCGTGGGTATTGTGTCAAAGCTATAGTTACGGTGACCATCCGTCCTTTATTATACGGGACAGTCCTCTTTTTTGACCCATTGTCCTGGTAATTTACTTATTTTATACGGGACGCCAAATGTTCTGTATTTCTTTTGATGTCCTTTATTTGTCCCGTATTCGGTGTTCCGACGCCTTAACAGCTCATTAAAATGGCCTATGACCGAGTTTTAAGCGATGTTGTTATATAATCGTAATTTATTATTTTCTAATCTGAATGCCTGTAATTCGAATCAAGGAATACATACAGTGGCCAAAATAGAAATTAGGACTCGATATTTTAGTAAGTTTTGGCTATTTTTCCTTAGTTTTTGTAATTGGTATTATTTATTTTATAAAAGTAAAGCTCTTTTTCCTAACAAATTTTCAACTTTGTGCAAAATACTATATAAAATAAATCGGAAATTTTTCACCAAAATTTCAAACTTTTTAATTAGAATCTTCAGAAAAAAATTTGGTTTGCAGTTTTGTAACTCATTAAAATTGAGTATAATAAAGTGCGAGTTGAAAGTGTTGCTTATTTGCTTCTCTTTCAACAAAAATGGTCGAACATACATACTTTGTATGAAAAAATTCGTTACACCGTAAGCAAAAAAAAAAATCCAAAAATTAGTGGTAAGCCTTACCGACTTAAAATTGCACTTTATTATACTAAAATTTAACGAATTTTTTAACAAATTTTACAGGGTAAAAATCTCAAGAAAATTATCCTACAAATTTGTGATGTTACTATAAGGATACTGTTTCAGGAAAAACAGTGTGGAAAATATTTTCAAAACTATTTTTGTCCCGTATTAGGCAGTCATAAATATGGTCACCGTAGCTATAGTCCACCGTCAATAAACTGATTGAGCATTATGAGTGCGGCTTTGTATCTGGTACATCCACCATAGACTCGGTATTCACCAGACGGCAAATATTTGGTGAGCCTCGCGGGATGGTAATAGAACCATACCTGTATCGATTGTTATCGATTTCAAAGCCGCTTCGATAGCATGAAAAGAAGTTGCGATTATGCAGAGATGTCTGAATTTGGTATACCTGATGAACAGTGCCATATACTCAGTCAGAAATGGGAAGAACCGCTCCGAGCCATTCGATGCCAAATGATTTATTTTAGCTTTAGTTGGAGAAGATAATAAGAACTGCCGAACTGAATTGCGCAGGCACACTTTAAAACGACGACATTGGACACCCTGGGGAAAATTTAAGCTTGTGCGTGCCTTCCTTAGACGTTCGAACGGATTCACTGCAATCATTGCAACCAGGAAAAAGCTGCGCATAAACGATGTGTTATCAGTGCTTCTTCCCCCGAGTGTGCTAATTTCAATGAATATATAAAGCCAGATTACGCTGATAGCACATCAACAAAATGAGAAAAAATCAGCTAAAAATTTAAGTGAAATGAGGCATGTGTGTGAAATATGAAGCGTTCGAAAGGCAGATGTGACTAAAGCAGTGTGGAGTAGAAAAGCTAAGCATTCACAAAGTGCCTAACTACGAGCAGATCAGCAGAGCGAAAAATCCGTTATATGCACGCATATCGCCAGTAACAGCTGTTGCTGTTGGTTGCTTATGTTATGCGGCCTGCATTCAAAACTGCTGTTATGAGAGCTTTGAGACTTTTGTGCAATTGCAGATGGTATCGCTGGATGTTTTCATTTGAATGCAGACTCACGTGCCATTCAGCCATTTCACATTTTCTCATATGTAGTGTAGATGTGTCGCGCATGTTGTTTACAACATACACACATATGTACATACTCACATGGCGTGTGCAACAAGCCATGGAAGGACACTAAGATCTACCACTGATAAGATTTTTTGATGAAAAAAGCAGCTAAAAGCCACTATCCCTGGTGTATTTGCAAGTGAAAAGCTACAAAAACAGACACAGCAAAATCGTCTTCACTTATATTAGAGCGAAATGAAGCTTCTAAACGTTTACAAATATACAGACGATATGAATGAAAGGACGAAGCGACGAATGAATGCCGACTGATGTGTGCAGTCAAATGGAGCACATGCGCTTGCGCCTCGAAATATGCAACATGCGATGGAAGCTAACGCATTTGCAACTATTCTACATATGCATATACCTACATTAGGGTGGGTAAATTTATACTGGAGATTTTTGCGACCATGCGCGTATAGCACAAAATAAATCTACATGTAATTCTAAGCAATTTTTTCAATTTATAGTTTTCCGAATTGCGAAAATAGTTTTCTTAGCATTTTGCTGTCGTGTGGTAAAAAAGTGCTTAAATGTTGTATAAAAACATACTGTAAGGGGTTTTTTTGTATGAGAAATCCCTTTCTGCACTTATCTTCCGCCAGAGGGCACAGCAGTGAAATTTTCAAATTTTCTACGAAAACTATTTTTGCAATTTGGCAAACTCCAAATGGATTCTAGACCCATAGTGTCTTCCGCAAAGTTGCTTAGAATTACATGTAGAATTCTATACAAACATTGTAAAAAAATTTAACCACCCTAATATACACATGTGCATACATTTGCATGTGTATATGTATTTGTATGAGTGTGCATTGCGTTTGCTTACGTGGAAAAGTGAACGCATATCGGTGAATGCCGCATTCAAAGTCGTGCTTTCGTCCCCTTCCGTCCCTCGCCCTTGCCAATCACTTGTTTATGCAAAGAAAAGCACTGCAATACAGCTGCAGCAATTGCAATGTTATCACGTGACACGAAAAAGTGAAAACACATGCCACTGCGACGTGTGGCACAGCCAGAGCTCACATGTGTTCTAGCATATTTACGCAAACGAGACAAACATACATTCATACATATGCTGTAGTCTGAAAAGCGGATATCCTTTATGCAGCCGCTATTGAAACGCTTCCGCTGTGTGGCTTCGTTTCGCCTCACCTCGCCTTTTTTCTACTTGGTGCCTTCACTGCAGCACTTTTACTTGATTTCCGTCGCTACCCTGCAAAAATCGCGACTACGCCATGAATGCATGTAAAGAGTATTCCCTAAGGGTCAAGGAGTACTCCTAAAATTAACCACGATTCATATAAAAAATGTGGTCCAATTAACATTGCGATTCCCTATGGCAGGACTATTTATTCCAGCTCTGCATTACATCAGAGTAGCACAAAACTACTCCAACATATTAACAAAGGTATTGTTGATATATATTTTTTCGTTTGTACACGCATTTGTTTTTCACTTCGCAGATGCTTTTTCGCAATTAATAAAAACCAAAAACAAAAATAAAAATAAAAAATTACATGTTGCCTCGGACGGCATACGGACCCGAACCTGCTGGGGCTAACAAATAACAGCAAGCATCTCTTCACGTTTAGCACACATGTAACTGTGCTTTGAAAAGCTCAACTTCAATCACATTTCGTTAAAAGACGAGCAGTGATTGGGTAAAAGCTTAAACAGACGGCAGCGTTGATCCGGATTAACTCGGACTTAATCCGGATCAACTGCATTTAATTCCCGAGTTGATCCGGATCAACGCTACCGTCTGTTTATGCTTTCACAATAAGCTGATGCAGAGACACGAGTTGGTCCGCTACAGCATGACAGAGGAGCACTTTTGTAAGTACTCCAATATGCCACAAATAGACTACATGGTCCAACGATGATTTTTGCAGGAAGACGCCACCAGAGCTTTTGTTGTCTTTCTTGCAGTGCAACACCTACAGAGATACAAATACTCTATGTCTACTATATGTATTATGTATGTATGTGTGTGCGTTCCGNCCTGCTCGCTTGCCAAGAGAGTTGGCTTTCATTTTTTATATGACGCACCGCTCTGGTGCAGTGAATTATGAAAATACGCCAACGTTAAGCAAAGGCTAAAGCTGTAGAATCCGCACACCACTTTGCGCCAGCGCACTTCTTCCACAAATATTCGTGCAAACACAGAAGTAACCGCTTTGTATTCTTTGTTTAGCTTCTTTGTAAGCAAGTAAAAGTAAATCTGTGTTCTTTCCTGCCACAAATTTTACGCTCGACCCTCGCTCGCAACCTCGAGCAAACACACACACTCACACACACACCCACACACATGCAGGCTTACTCAGACGCACCTCCTCCACCTTTGCTTACTTTGGTTTATAAAATTTCCGCTTTGGCGGTTTTTAGTGTAATAAAACTAAAAGTAATTTAATTTTTTTATAATAATTTTGTTTTTCTTCAGCGTGTCTTTCCACCCCTGTTGTCCTCCCCGAAACCCTTCGCTCCCTTCAAATTCGCATTCATATGTATGTGTGGGTGTGTTGGCTCCTTGTGCCTTTTCGGTTGGTCGCCTTACGGCATTCAGTTTGTAGAATGTTTTTCAGATAAATTTTCGGTTTGCTTTATGCATTTTGCTAGCTGGCTGGCTGGCTGGTTGCTGCATTTGTTAGCCGCAGGTGCTGCCAGCTTCCAACTAGCCAACCGCTTCTTTCTATTCATACGAAAATGCTGCGCTTTCTTTAATGGTTTGTAACCTTAACCTGTCTGGCGGCTTTATTCGCCTTTTGCTCGTACTCTAAGTGCTTCCTTTTTTTACGAAATTTATTTGTAAAATTTTCTGAGAATTTTTCAGTCTGTTTGCTCCGTTCTCTGGCTTTTGGGAATTATAAAGTTGAAGCTAAATTTAATTTTGAAACTTCTGAGCTATGTAACTGCAATTGGCCAGAAAAAAAAAATAGCGAAGTAAATATTTATGCAGAGATTAGTATTTATTCCAATAAAGCGCTAGAGAACTAATGCCACAATTGGTGACTTGTTGCAGGGCAGCACAATTCTGGTCCTCCAAAGATGATAAATATCGCTGGCTTTGAATAGGTATTTAATCCTAGCAAAACTGACCATTCATATGCAATTACAGTAACCATTAATTTAAGGGGATACAAGAGAAATTTTTTCTTAATACAATTTTTTTTATTCAAAATTTATAAACGCTTATTAAATGTCCGGTTAACCCAAACCGGAGGTTAGAGCTCCAGTTAAATACAACGACTGCTTCATCGAAAACGTCGCTAATGATGTTTAACGAGGAGTAAGTGATAACCAGACATTGTTTTAGTCTAAGGGCCGTTTTCATCATCTCTGGTTAACACTAACCGCAGGCTAAACATCATTATTGACTCCCTGTTATATATTATGGACTCGATCACATCGATAGAGTATACATTCTTAAGTACGTCGAGCCCTGAACTAAACTCTTTTCCAAGTTCATGGAATAATTCGCAATTTCGCTGACGTAAACTTGGGTCATGCTATTCAAAATCGGATCTAAAGTAAGTTGACCAAGTTCCTTATTTAATACCACCACTTCCGTCAGAATTAGTAGCCGAGCCGTTTAATGTGTAACAGTTTGATAGCAAATGATAAGATTTAAGGCAGTACTGCAGCGTTTTACAGTAGCCAGCAAATATTGCTTTGGCGGTGATAATGACAATAAAAAAGTGGTAATATTGTCAACAAATTATTTCTTGGTTCATATTTATCGCCCTGCCTAGAACTTGCCGAAACACTGTGATTGATAAGAAAAAAGTTCCCACAAAAAAAAAGCTGTCAATAACGGTTATGAATTAAATGAAATTGTGAGAATATCCGTAAGGTATAATAAAATTCTTATCAATTCAATAGCAGTAAGTATACACTCTAAGACTTTATAGTGATAATTTAATCTGACCAATATAGTGTATGTGGATACATTTCCCAGAAATATTAGTTTGATAAACAATTACTGTTACTCACAAAATTGAGGGTACGGCTCTTTTTTGTTAATATTCGCAATGTTTTAGATGGTAAAAATTTTCAGACTTTTCTTTTATGAAAAAAATACGTAGGACAGACAGCCAGCAAAAAAAAAATTCATAAATCAACGCGAATTTTTAGATATCATTTGAAATTTGCACATTATTATATTAAAATCGAATGGACTTTAAAACCGCATACCTGCATTCATTTCGGAAATTCGTATTAAAAAGTTCGCGATTTTGCTAAAACTTTGCGGATTTTTCGTAAATTTTGTACACAATATCATATCTTGGATTTAAATGTACTTTGCTAAAATATAAGCCATATTTTAAAACAAAATTAACAATCAAATTTTAACGTGTAAAACATTGCGAATATTAACAAAAAAGAGCCGTTCGCTCAATTTTGGGAGTAACTGTATGAAAACTTTCCTTTAGTATAAAAACCGGACGAACTGGTTAAAAACCAGCAGTACCTGCTGTCAACTATTAGTGAATAACTTGAAATTTTGCTTCATTTGGTCAAAAGTATTAAAAATTAAAAAAAAAAAACATGAAAATCATTGTCCAGGTTTGCGTTATATTTGCCATCGTCGCCATTGCTTACTCAGCGAGCACATCATGGGGCATACAAAACGCTACTGATTCGCTTATACTCAGTAAAAATGTAGTTTACCCAGCTATTCGCAATACTGCACAGACACATTACTTCAGTATTCCGCAATCGGTAAGTCTGAGCAATATTTTTTTTAATATCATTAAATTCATCACAGCAGTTAAACTTTCTTCTTTACTTGCAGTACCAAAGTAATAACAAATTAATCAGCGCTATTTACTTGCAAGATCAATTCATANATATTTGCCATCGTCGCCATTGCTTACTCAGCGAGCACATCATGGGGCATACAAAACGCTACTGATTCGCTTGTACTCAGTAAAAATGTAGTTTACCCAGCTATTCGCAATACTGCACAGACACATTACTTCAGTATTCCTCAATCGGTAAGTGTGAGCAATATTTTTTTTAATATCATTAAATTCATCACAGCAGTTAAACTTTCTTCTTTACTTGCAGTACCAAAGTAATAACAAATTAATTAGCGCTATTTACTTGCAAGATCAATTCATTAATGGCTCGGGTCCAACAAACTCCTTGATTTGGGGTGGTCCTGGTTGGACGTATGCTACAATTCAAATGAGAACTCAATCTAATAGTGGTCTTAATGTAACTGTTGTTGTTTACGGTAAATAGATAAGTGTTGAAATAAAGGAAAATATATGTAGGAATAATGCCTTTTAATTTAAACTATCTATGTACTAGGGTCGGCCAGTAGGGCCGTGACTTTTTCAATAAGGGATTGTTCATAGGCTTAAAAGCTATTTACATATTTCTAAACAATTTGCCTTTATGTCTAACCAAACAATTCGCACAGCGTTTCTTCAACTTCGTGATGACCTTGTGATCATCAATCAATCGTGAGTAAACACAGCACGCGTCTTGTTCTTAGTAACTACTGAAAATGTGACGCCATGAAATCGCAGTCTCTTCGGTTTGGATTTTGGATGACAATTATTTAATTTTTTTTCGGTATTATCTTTCTGTTATCAGTCAGTCGAAGTCCAGCCACTTGACAGCATAGGATGAAATCATCTACGCAAAAATAATTTATATTTTCTTTGGTCTTTTGTGTTTTATGTTAGTTTTGCTTTTAAGTTTTTCTTTTTTCTTTTAATAGTCCCTGAAGATGACTTTCGTTGAGAGCCGAAATATCGGACATTTGTAAAAACAAAAAAAAAACTTGACCTCAGGCTCGAAAAGAAACCAGAAAAAATATCTATAACTAAAGGTCGATTAAATAAATTCTTACATAGATAAATATTATTTTTAATTTAACTTGACTTTTAAGAACTTATTTACTTTTTTTCTTTTTTTTTAATTGAATTATATTTTAGTTTTTAAATCTAATTATGTTTTTGTTTTTAAATTTAGTTATCTTTAAGCTTTTAACGTTTTTGAAACTTATTTTATGAACTTTTCCTTTTTAATTTAATTTTTTCTTTTAAGTTTTAGAGATAATTTTTTTAAGGAGAAAAAATATTTTGTTTTCTGGTATAATATTTAGAAACTTATTTAATTTTTTCTCTATTTTTTATCTCTTGCGTTGTTATTTAATTTTCTTTTGATTTTTAAACGAAAAATATTCATTTTAATTTACATAATTTAATTTTTAAAAACTCATTTAAGTTTTTTTCTTTTTTTTAGTCTAATTATCGTTTAGTTTTTAGATTTTATTGTTTACAAAAAAATTAACTGTATTTTCTGTGTTTTCGTTTTTTCTTAAATATTTTTTTTTTTCATTCTAAATTTCGTTTTGTGTTAATCTTTGGATTCTGTTCTTAAATTTTTTTTTTCATTTAATTTTTGGAAACTTTTTGTTTGTTTTTGTAAAGGAAAAAAAATGCAATTTATTTAATTTTTAGAAAACTTATTGCTAAAAGACAAACAGGTTAGCGCTAAGACCCCCTCGTTNTTTACATAATTTAATTTTTAAAAACTCATTTAAGTTTTTTTCTTTTTTTTTTAGTCTAATTATCGTTTAGTTTTTAGATTTTATTGTTTAAAAAAAATTAACTGTATTTTCTGTGTTTTCGTTTTTTTCTTAAATATTTTTTTTTTCATTCTAAATTTCGTTTTGTGTTAATCTTTGGAATCTGTTCTTAATTTTTTTTTCATTTAATTTTTGGAAACTTTTTGTTTGTTTTTGTAAAGGAAAAAAATTCAATTTATTTAATTTTTAGAAAACTTATTGCTAAAAGACAAACAGATTAGCGCTAAGACCCCCTCGTAAGCAGATCTTTCAATTAGTCTTTCGAAATACAGAAAATAGCGCTTTCAAGATAGATGCCAGATACGTCTTTCGAAAGACTGTGGTGAGCTGGAAGCCAGTTGGCAAAATTGCCCTGTTGGCATGGCTAAGTTTTTTCGGTTCTGCGATCAGGTGGTATTGATGCTAAACAAGAAGACCCTGCCGTTCGTAGAAAATACGGCCACGATTAAAAACTGCCCATTGTCTAATAGCTATTGCCGAAATAAAACATATTTAATGGGTTATAACAGAGACCAAAAAATCGAAATCCCGACCACACTTGGGAATGTATATGTAAGATTACATTCCATGAGAATAATTTGGATACTTGGAAATAGAGATAGTTAGAATGNGGTTCTGCGATCAGGTGGTATTGATGCTAAACAAGAAGACCCTGCCGTTCCTAGAAAATACGGCCACGAAAACTGCCCATTGTCTAATAGGTATTGCCGAAATAAAACATATTTAATGGGTTATAACAGAGACCGAAAAATCCAAATCCCGACCACACTTGGGAATGTATATGTAAGATTACATTCCATGATAATAATTTACATATGTACTTGAAAGTAGAGATAGTTAGAATAAATATCAAATAGATAATCAAGTCCACTCACCTGTATGGCCGCTCTCGCTCCACGACTTATCGCTGGCATAACGCTCGTATGCAAAACGCATTGTTTCTTTTGCCCATATGTCATGCCGTCGACTAGATAGCAATTGTCGGGATTCAAATCTATTGGCTCCGAATACGCCGGCACCGTCGGACTTGGCGTACTGCTGTTATTTGTCGAAGATGTGACACTTCGATCTCCACTCGAAACGACGAAATCCCGATTACCCGTTATGACCGCATCACGCTCCAAATAGCTCGGTCCATATTTGGCGGCAAACTTATCATTATTGCTAGCGCGACGTCCTTGTATACCGGCACCAATATTGCGTCGTTTATGATGCGAACGTATGGAACGTGAAAGCAATTGTAATTCGCCTTCGTCAGCACGTATTGAAGGCGTCGGAGTTGTTTCCCTGCTCTCATTGTACGGTATCTTGAATGAGTCAGGTATTTCGATGGACACCGCAAAGCGTTTTGTGTTGTTCAGCGTCTGAATGTAGGGTTCGTAGTGCGGCCGTAGATATTCACGTTGCTCGCGCAACAATTGCTCACGATGGCGCTGACGTNTGTAAGATTACATTCCATGAGAATAATTTGGATACTTGGAAATAGAGATAGTTAGAATGAATATCAAATAGATAATCAAGTCCACTCACCTGTATGGCCGCTCTCGCTCCACGACTTATCGCTGGCATAACGCTCGTATGCAAAACGCATTGTTTCTTTTGCCCATATGTCATGCCGTCGACTTGATAGCAATTGTCGGGATTCAAATCTATTGGCTCCGAATACGCCGGCACCGTCGGACTTGGCGTACTGCTGTTATTTGTCGATGATGTGACACTTCGATCTCCACTCGAAACGACGAAATCCCGATTACCCGTTATGACCGCATCACGCTCCAAATAGCTCGGTCCATATTTGGCGGCAAACTTATCATTATTGCTAGCGCGACGTCCTTGTATACCGGCACCAATATTGCGTCGTTTATGATGCGAACGTATGGAACGTGAAAGCAATTGTAATTCGCCTTCCATTCTAACTATTTCTATTTCCAAGTGTCCAAATTATTCTCATGGAATGTAATCTTACATATACATTCCCAAGTATGGTCGGGATTTCGAATTTCCGGTCCCAGCTATAACCTATTAAATATGTACTATTTCGGCAATACCTATTAGACAATCGGCAGTTTTTAATCGTGGCCATATTTTCTAGGAACGGCACAGCCTTATTGTTTAGCATAAATACCACCTGACCGCCTTTGGCAATTTTGGCAACAGGCCAGATGTATCTGGCATCCATTTTGAAAGCGTTATTTTCTGTATTTCGAAAGACTAATTGAAAGACTTGCTAACGAGGAGGTTAATCTGATTGTCTTTTAGAAATAAGTTTTCTAAAAATTAAATAACTTGCATTTTTTTGCTTAACAAAAACAAACAAAAAGTTTCCAAAAATTAAATGAAAAAAAAAGTTTAAGAACAGAATCTAAAGATTAACACAAAACGAAATTTAGAATGAAAAAATATATATTTAAGAAAAAAACTAAAACATACATAAAATACAGTTGATTTTTTTTAAACAACAAAATCTAAAAACTAAACGATAATTCGACTAAAAAAAAGAAAAAATTAAATGAGGTTTTAAAAATTAAATAATGTAAATTAAATTGAATATTTTTCGTTTAAGTATCAAAAGAAAATTAAAAAGTAAAGCAGGAGATAAAAAAT
>NW_016158141.1:137108-146461 GCF_001687245.7 Rhagoletis zephyria
AATATCAAATAGATAATCAAGTCCACTCACCTGTATGGCCGCTCTCGCTCCACGACTTATCGCTGGCATAACGCTCGTATGCAAAACGCATTGTTTCTTTTGCCCATATGTCATGCCGTCGACTAGATAGCAATTGTCGGGATTCAAATCTATTGGCTCCGAATACGCCGGCACCGTCGGACTTGGCGTACTGCTGTTATTTGTCGAAGATGTGACACTTCGATCTCCACTCGAAACGACGAAATCCCGATTACCCGTTATGACCGCATCACGCTCCAAATAGCTCGGTCCATATTTGGCGGCAAACTTATCATTATTGCTAGCGCGACGTCCTTGTATACCGGCACCAATATTGCGTCGTTTATGATGCGAACGTATGGAACGTGAAAGCAATTGTAATTCGCCTTCATCGGCACGTATTGAAGGCGTCGGAGTTGTTTCCCTGCTCTCATTGTACGGTATCTTGAAGGAGTCAGGTATTTCGATGGACACCGCAAAGCGTTTTGTGTTGTTTAGCGTCTGGATGTAGGGTTCGTAGTGCGGCCGTAGATATTCACGTTGCTCGCGCAACAATTGCTCACGATGGCGCTGACGCTGTTGCTCCTCGCGCTTACGCTGCCGTATGCATTTCGGCGAGTCAGGATTGCGTATACACAAGGGTCTCTTGGTTGGACGCTTAGGCGTCGTACTCGTCATGGGTGTGGTAGTCTCTGGCGTAGTTGTTGTGGTGGCGGCAATAGTTTGCGGCATACCAGCGGGTGAGTTATCGAAATTGCGTTGTCTCACATCGACACCAGCAGTTTCGTTTTTACTCGTTTGATCATTTAGCAGCAACACTTGTGGCACAATTGTGATCTTTTCGCGCGCATTCATACCGGCTTTCGAAAGAAACACCGACATGCCGCCATCATCTACATCGTCATTGTGATAGTAGCCGCCGAAAGGTTGACCCCCTGGCAGTTTTGCGCCACTCGGAAAAGCGGATTTGCGCGTAGGTGGTGTAGCGGGCGCAGAGTATTGAAAGATTGAGCGAAAAGGGCGCGCAGTGGTTGTTGTTATTACAACTGTTGGCCCTGGATTTTTCCGATCTTTTTGTAGACTTGGGAATACAACAAATTTCGACTGAAAATTGCTATCGTGCTTAGTGAGATTTTGCAAAAATAATATATGCTTTTTGAGATCGTCGATATTCGATGCAAACTCTGGTGTGACAGGTGTAGTGGGACGCTTTGTTGTGGTCGTCGTCGTCGTTGTTGTGGTGCGCCGCGTCGACATGCCTACTAGACGCTGCGTAGCCATTAGCGCGTGTGGGTCCGGTGAANTTGGCTCCGAATACGCCGGCACCGTCGGACTTGGCGTACTGCTGTTATTTGTCGAAGATGTGACACTTCGATCTCCACTCGAAACGACGAAATCCCGATTACCCGTTATGACCGCATCACGCTCCAAATAGCTCGGTCCATATTTGGCGGCAAACTTATCATTATTGCTAGCGCGACGTCCTTGTATACCGGCACCAATATTGCGTCGTTTATGATGCGAACGTATGGAACGTGAAAGCAATTGTAATTCGCCTTCATCGGCACGTATTGAGGGCGTCGGAGTTGTTTCCCTGCTCTCATTGTACGGTATCTTGAAGGAGTCAGGTATTTCGATGGACACCGCAAAGCGTTTTGTGTTGTTTAGCGTCTGGATGTAGGGTTCGTAGTGCGGCCGTAGATATTCACGTTGCTCGCGCAACAATTGCTCACGATGGCGCTGACGCTGTTGCTCCTCGCGCTTACGCTGCCGTATGCATTTCGGCGAGTCAGGATTGCGTATACACAAGGGTCTCTTGGTTGGACGCTTAGGCGTCGTACTCGTCATGGGTGTGGTAGTCTCTGGCGTAGTTGTTGTGGTGGCGGCAATAGTTTGCGGCATACCAGCGGGTGAGTTATCGAAATTGCGTTGTCTCACATCGACACCAGCAGTTTCGTTTTTACTCGTTTGATCATTTAGCAGCAACACTTGTGGCACAATTGTGATCTTTTCGCGCGCATTCATACCGGCTTTCGAAAGAAACACCGACATGCCGCCATCATCTACATCGTCATTGTGATAGTAGCCGCCGAAGGGTTGACCCCCTGGCAGTTTTGCGCCACTCGGAAAAGCGGATTTGCGCGTAGGTGGTGTAGCGGGCGCAGAGTATTGAAAGATTGAGCGAAAAGGGCGCGCAGTGGTTGTTGTTATTACAACTGTTGGCCCTGGATTTTTCCGATCTTTTTGTAGACTTGGGAATACAACAAATTTCGACTGAAAATTGCTATCGTGCTTAGTGAGATTTTGCAAAAATAATATATGCTTTTTGAGATCGTCGATATTCGATGCAAACTCTGGTGTGACAGGTGTAGTGGGACGCTTTGTTGTGGTCGTCGTCGTCGTCGTTGTGGTGCGCCGCGTCGACATGCCTACTAGACGCTGCGTAGCCATTAGCGCGTGTGGGTCCGGTGAGGCATTCTTAAGCGCCATGGGTACGATAAATTTTCGATCTTCATCCGTCAGACTTGTGGGCAAACCATTTTCATCTGTGTCTTCATCAAGCAATATAATTTGTTTTTGATCCATTTCTTCTTGTATTGGATGACGACGTCGTTGTGCCATTATTATACCACCGCCGGGACCTCCACCACCCCCACCATGACCACCACCAGCGCCATAGTGCATATTACTGCTTGTGCTGGCAGCAGCGCTTGGTATTTTCTTAGTTAAATCGGCTTTCACAAAACCCGTCGTCGAATCGCGCAAGTCAACGGGTTTTATGAAAGAGCCCAACTTGCGTAGGCCTTCCTGATGCATGAGCGCCTGCTCATCTTTGGTTATGTTGAGGGGCACACTGTTGTTGGCCAGCACTTCTATATTGTTGCTGAATTCGATGAAAGGCGACTTGATGCCGAGGCAGCTGTAAGTAGATGCAAAGAGAATTATGTTAAATTAGTCATATGGAAATAACGATGACTCGCGATAAAAATATTTTATGTAGTTTTATATACTTATGTAGGTATGAGTTGTAAAATGACACTTAAAATGTCAGAACATACTTAGTATCAAAATAGTAAAAGCTAAATGGGTCTCGATAGAAATATTTCTAATTCAACGGCGTACGACCGTAGGGGAAATGAAATGAATCTTCAAACCGCAGGCTGCTGACCCTAAGATTGACAGCAGAGTGTTTGCTGGAAGCGATACTTCGCTACAAATCGGGTGGGTTAGGACTTTCCACGCGGTACATCTTCGCTATCGCGCACTGCAGTCGCATCAGTTGTGGTCTGTAGAGAGCCTGTCGATGGTGTGACCACTTTTCAGAAGCTCTAAACAAAGGGCATCCTTCTGATTCCGGTCCCACCAAATGAAGAGAAGAACTTGCTGCCATGGATATTTCGCTTTGGTGTTGTCTTTCTCGGTTGTGTGAAAATAACCATTGTTGAAACATCGGAACCAGCCTCACACAGCAAGCCGATGACTTTCAGCTGCATTTCTCTGCAGACGGAACCAAAATACCAATGCTTCCCGCGAATGGAGTTTGTAAGCACAAAAGTTGAAAGAAATATGTTATGGCGCTAGCATATTTGGCGAAAGGCTTGACTGAGTGCTTCTTCGATGTATGTATGTAGCCTACATTTCTGATCGAACTTTGGTCCTACCGAATGAGACTTCGCATCTCTTACCACGTGGCTTCGAGGGCCCGCGACAATATTATTATGAATGGTTAAGGGCCGGTTGTTCAATGTCCGGTTAACGCAAAGCGGAGGTAGAATCACTGGTTAAAGACAACGGTAGTGATAGCCAGACATTGAACAACCGGTCCTAAGTCACCAATGCTGAAATATCGGATAAACAATTCAATACTGCTAATTCTATGGTTTTCCGCACAAACTCTATTGAAAAATTTACAACTCAAATGTACCGACAGGGTCGATAAGTAAATAAATGAGCAACAGACAATACACGAATTGATATGAATTCCCCATCTACATTAAAATATCGCTGGTTTGCTCGAAGAAGAACGTTGTATCTCAAAAATGCGACTAAAAAGCGTTGATGTTCATAGTTCGGTTCCCCGATTGCACAAAACTAAAGCTGCCTTTACACAGGTCGATTTTTCTAGTAGATCTTTATCATTCAGTTTAACTGTAAAATGTAAGTGCTTTGGCGGGCCGACTTCTCAGTCGATTTTCCAGTCGACAGAAAGCGACCGGTGTAAAGGCAGCTTAAGTAATAGATACAAACGAAATAAATATTATCGTAATCATTGATTCGTTAATTTGGTCGAAGAGTCGATTGCTTTGTAGTTATACTAGTCGCTGAGCAAAACTAGTAAGAGTAAAATCGCAAGAAAGAAAAATGTATTTCTAATGAGACACAATTGTGAGAATGCATAAAATAATTTTTTACCGAACATAACATAAAGGCTACCGACCATTTCTGCATACTACAAATGTATTATGACGTTCCTACAGCAAACGAGCGATATGTATGTACATAGATTCATTATGAACGGCGCAATCAATTGGCGTAAGCAGACAACCAGAAAATTTTTTACAGACCAAATGGCAGACGGACCAAAAACACAACAAGGCTCATGTCAAACTCATGTAGACAAATGTTTTCGAATGTGTAAACGTCAATTTAGAAATGACAAGTGAAACTAATCGCCTCGAAATATTAAAAATCGAATCAAGAGAACAAAAGAGCTACATACCTACTGGTTACAGAGTAAAAAAAGAGTACAAAAGTAAAAATGTGGGTACATATGCATGCATGTAAGTGTGCGTAAACATACATAGATATACATATTAGGGTGGTCCTTAAAAAAATAAGGACAAAGGATTTTTGTCAGTCTCGCCCCCTCAATCGGTAATACCAATAATAATAATACAAATTTTGGTACCGATTGGAGACGGGTAAGGCGTTAAAGTTAATTTTGTTTTTATCTGGTGCCCAAAATCGATACCACCAACATCCTCCAAGATATCACATATAAATTTGTATCCCTTTTGAAGTCGATTAAGGCGTGTCGCAAAGGGGTCAAAAGCCAGATACCTCTATGGAGACTCAAAAAATGAAAAATATTTTTTTTTTCACTAATACCCAAATCGATACTACTAACGTCGAAGATATCACATACAAATTTTAGTCCCGATCGGAGTCGGTTGAGACGTCTTCATAGATTAATCTGAATTTTGACCCCTGTTCGCCACGCCTTGACGGACTCCAATCGGGGCCAAAATTTGTATGTGATATTTTCGACTATAGTAGCATCAACGTAAGGGTTGAGGCTTAGTAAATCTGATGTAAAAATTTGCTTCATACATTAAGGACCACCCTAATGTACCTAAATATCTTCATATGTTAGTATTTGACAACTTAACCAAGCGGAAAACCCAAGAAAGTTGTTATATGTATGTACATAACGATGGTCCTCTGTAATAACGACACAACTCAAAGTTTCATATTTTTTCAGTAGAGACAATTAAAGCGTTTGTGTTTCGTAATTTAGCAATAATATGTCTGGGAACGTAATTATTCCGGACTATTTCCAGTTTTAAGCTTTCAAATTATCTTCTTTTTTTTCTAAAGATTTAGTAAGGGTTGGACTTAAAACAATCGAAATAAGTAACAACTCCAAAGTAGTTAAACGAAAATAACTCCCCTGGTATTACTGAAAAACGACTTAAAACAAAAAATGTCGTTTTTCCCCATAAGAGCATCACTAAACTATCGACAGTTTTTAAGTTTTGTGTAAATTTGGGTATTTATAAACCTAATGGTTGAACTCAGAAACATGAAATTTTGGGTTATGCCGATGTTGCAGACGAAAGGTATACTTGATGTTCATATAAGCTTTGTATTTGTGGGCGTCCGATTGGAATGTGCATGGGTTTCGCTTTGAATACAAACTAAACAGACGTATGTAAGTATGTGTGTGATTTTTTTTTAATCACTTATCAATTTACTGCAAAGCTAAATAAGAAATAAATTCTCATAAAATGCGCTCTCCTTTAGTAGACTTCAACGTACGAAATTTTTATACAATAGCCAATTTCATATTATTATTATTATATATTTTTATTTTTGCTTTATTTAGATAAGCAATGTCAAGCCACAATTTAAGCAACTCTAAGCTAGCGCTGCGAATCACGCTCGATTTAGTGCCGCTTGAAGCCTCGTCGATGCAGCTAAAGGTGCTTATGTTTCTTTTTTTTATTTCTCTGGGTATAAAATTACAAAATAGAGTAAATATGCAAAAGTTTTTATTACTAGTTTGCGTGTCGATTGGGATAAGTGACACAGTTTTGGTCGAGTCGGCCGTACAGTACCGGAGAGTCATAATGTGATTTGGGGTGCGCCAGCTCACGTGACGTACTCATCAAGCGTGAGATAGTTAAAGAAACATTCAAGCCATTGCGTATTGTCTCGAGTGATTATGAATTCAAGCAGAAGGTTTGTAAAGTGAAAATATCTAACTATGTATGCAACTAAATATGAAAATCTGGATTTGCTGTATTTGCTTAAAATATTTGCTGTCAAATTTTATTCCCTCAAGCATCTATATTCTATTTTTGTTCTTTTACGATCTCTTTTTAGTCCGATCGTAATCCTTATCCACGCACTATTACCCAGATAGTCGTTACTGATCAATATACCGATGGCGATGGTGGCTATGCAACACTAAAGAGCGGTGGCCCAGGAATGGATTTTGCTGTTATACATTTGAAGAGTCAACGTGGTCATGGTTATCATTTTACTATTGATATTTATGGACAATAAAAGCACGCACTATATTAGACCGGATGAAATAATTTATTCACAACCAGGTTTTTATACATTTTCGCAGTGATAGCTTAAAAACACCGGCACACAAAGAAGTGGTGTTTGCTTTTAACAAGACCCACCTACCGACATTTATTTCGCCCCAAATCTGATGTTCGTTTGAGTTTCAAGTAAATTGTGAAAACAAGATGGTTGGTTTTTAATGAAACAGATTTCAAATAGAGCAAGAATTGGTGCATGTGTCGTGTGTCTATGGAGCAAAGATAACGATCCGAAGTGCTATCGCTTTAAGACATCAGAAAAAGGCCCTAAGTTCGGCTGCAAAGTTTTGAGCAACAATTTATATACAATTCGTTTGAATTTGTAAAGATGCTAAATATTAAATTTTTCGGCATAAAAGTGCTGCCTTTTTTGGCTTATCCCTGTAAATATTTGGAACATTTGGAGTCAGAAAAGTCTTAGAATTCTGACTTGTAACCCTCTTTATGAGCTCAAGAAAGTGTAAGAAAAAAGCATATTTCCCTTCTTAGAAGTGTACGCCAATACGAGTCCAAGTTAGGAGTCATATTAGAGCCTGAAATGGCATGCTATGAGTCTTTATATTTCTACGTGAACTTTCTTACTTTTTTTGAACTCAGAATGTATGACACCAAAGGAGTCCGAAATGAGTCAATCTGGTTAACTGGTCTCAGTGTTATATTTATGAAAAAGAAAACTCTATTTAGACTTATAATTCTAAGACTTAGAAAATTGTTTCATTCCCTTTAACTTTTTCTAACCTTTTATTCAAGTCAACTTAGCTTCATTTGGTGTAATCATCTGGTCACACTGTTCATAAGGTCCCATATAACATTTTATCTAAGTTTTGTTTTTAATAGCGATCACCGGTTGGCAGACAGTTGCAAAATTTCCGCATTGTATTAAAAAAATTTGTTTGAGTTGGGATTTTTTCATAGAAACAAGAAAGTTGATGGCATGGAAAAGCTAATGCAAGAAAGTCTATTCAGTTGCTGAATAAGTTTTCTCCACTAAGGTGGCCTCAATAGGGCTTAGACAGTGTCTGCGATAAAATATTTATTGAATTAACCAATTGTGTTGGCTTCATTCCTCAATACTGGGACTGGGCTACTCAAATCTTGGCTCGGTACCATATGGTATAACAAAAAAACATCGTTCCTAAAGGGTCTATCACGAGCACGCTCTTCATGCGCTGTTCTCAAATGAACTAGTCAAGTAAAAACTTTTAGGCAACTGAGCCTACGTAGACCAACTTCGAATTTGAGCATGCAAATATTTTATGCTTTTAGACACATCGACCTGAAACACCATTACTTGTAGTGTCGATCAGTCACGGTTGTTAGAATTCACATTTAAAAATTGAAATTGCCGGTTTCTAGATTAAAAAAGTTTTATTATTCAATAGACAAAAACAGATTGAATTAAAAATATCGGAAAGTCCGTGTATGGGAGAGATTTTGTGTGGAAAAAAAACCAAAAATTGTTTCAAAGAATGTGTTCGCTTATGAGACGCTCTTATACAGCGTCCGTCTGTGAGAACTTTTACTAAATTCTATATGGGGCATGTCTTAATTTTGCGCCATGTACAAAATAGTGACATCTTCGCTACATTTTATAATTCTGCAAAAATTAGACAAAATTATGGCATTAATTCGGATAAATATGACATATTATTGAAACTTATTCTTATAAATTTATAAACTCGCTTTGTTATAAGCTAGTCAGCTAGTCAGTCTTTTTTGTCTAGTGGCTCGCTATGTTGATAAGAAAACTAAACATCGCCAGCCCGAAATCCAATTTCTTTGCGGTCAGAGATCTTTTACAGATATACAAGTGGTAAGTGGCATCCTAAATACATACTCGTACATACTGTACAAACATATTTAACTTTTAAAGTAGACAACTGCATTATTGACATAACAACTAATATGATGCCGCTACAATTTGTGCATACAAAAATAAAATAACTGAGAATATATAATGCGCAAGGTGAAGTATGTAAGTTAATATGTATAGTGGTATATCCTAGATAAAATACATTTAATAGGCTTAAAAATAGTTTGCTAGTTGATAAGACAAATGCGATCAGAACCCATGTTGAGCTATCTAAGCTATGGCTTTAACTTAAAGCCCTTAAGCAATGTCTTATGTAATTTTGTATGTATTAATATGTATATTATATTTAGCTGATAAAAACGTGTATATTTTGTAATGAATATATTCGAATGATATCGGTCAAAATAACAAATCAGTTCATATTTTACACGCTACCAGTTTGGTCGGATTCCTTAGGTGCTATTACGAGTACCGTTAAAGAATGAAGTACCTTTTCGTATTCGCGCTCTTGGTGGGTGTTTTTGTTGCCAATTCCTTCGCTGCCAATGATATCTATGGGGTGAAATCACTAGTAAGGACCATCTGATTTCGAAGGAGAGAGTCAGCAAGGGCTTCGTCGTGGGCCTCAGAGTAACAAAGAAATACGTTTTTAAGCAAAAGTTGGCTAAAAAATTTGCAAAACTAGAGTA
>NW_016158141.1:146486-160147 GCF_001687245.7 Rhagoletis zephyria
GAACCATCCATACGCACATATGTAGGTATGAGTAAGCCTGCCGCAATTTTGGTGTGCCACATTTATAACAGAAGCCACTCGAGGAGAAAAAAAATTGGCGTGTAACAGACAGACGTTGAAGTTGACTTGTCACAGAGGAAGAAGTTACAAACCAATAACAATAACAAAGTGCTGCTTATCATTTGTGAGTGGTAAATAAATTGCACACTTATCGGAAAACTTCCAAACGAAATGATACGCACAATAGAGTGGATATTTGCTGCTGGGGCGAAATCATGCACGAATTGGCAGTTCTTGTGAAAATTTAAAACAAAATTTTAATTAGATATTGGAATTTACGATAAAAAGTCATTTAACTTGAACATGAAAGGGATATTGTCATCGCATATTTTTAGTATTGTACCAAAGTTCGGAAGGGGCAGTTTTTGAAAATTTCTTCTTTTTAATAGTTGCGTTCGAGATGGTTTAAAAACAAAAAAAAAATTAAAGATTTGCCACCTGTACAACAATTTCAATATACTTATCTAAATAAATTAATGAGATAAAGTATATATTACAATATGGGTGTAGAAAGAAAGAGGTTTAGAAGGCTTACAGGTGGAAATATGTATTTGTGAGGAGGGTTGCCACCTGTTTTAAAGATTTAATTCAAATTAATTGGAAAGATGAATTAAATATTGCATATATCCGAATGCTACATGAATTTTGGAGTTTATAGAAATTTTCCAAGATTTTCTACGCTTTTTTTCTAATTTTATGGGGCTTCTTCGTCTTTAATTTATCAGGACTTTTAAACTTTGGAATTCTTTCGCACTTTTCTTTATCTTTTAAGTAATTTTCGGTTTTATCCGTGTTATATTTTTCGTGATCTTTTGGTATATTTTAGGAATTTTTAAGGACTTTTCTGGGTTTTTGGGATTATTTTGATATTTACGGAATTTCTTGGCATTACTTTTGTTGTCCATATATAGTGAAGCTATCGATACTAAATACTTTTGTATGGTATTTTGTTTTGTTAAATATATACTTCTATATTCAGAATTTGGTGCTGTGAAAACAACTAAATACATTTACTTATACTATACTTGATACTGTACTTGGTAATCTACGTTTTTGCCCATCACTGGTATGTCTACTATAATTAATTTTCATTTTCACTGTTTATACAGATTTATATAAAAAAAAATATATTTACTCTTGTTGATAGTCCACATTCGTTCTTCCATTTCCTCACACAGCGCGATAGCAGCACGAATTCGATTTGTGTAAATGAATTTTATAAATTTTCCTTAGACAGCTTTTGAGATACTAAATATTTACGCCTTTAGATATTTTTATTACCTCTTTTCTTCTGCTTCATGCTTATAACTATACGCCAAGTAATTGGTTGTTGTGTGGTAAAAAGAAATGTCAATCGAATAAAAAAATAAAATAAATTAATGCTTTACCATTTAAAGTTCCAAACATAGAAAAGATGTCTGTAAATGCGCTTTCAGCTAAATATAGATATTTCGATTATATGGCGCTATGATTGAAGTGAACAAATTTATCAATGTTCGAGTTATATTTATGACCTCAACAAAAGGTCTTTATAAATATATGTATGTAAGTGTAATGACATTGTAATCGAGGAAGAGATGATAAATGCGATGTCGCCGAAATTTACTTGTGTGTTGATAAATATTTTATAACTAATGGATTAAGAAAAAGTCATCTTTAAATAATTTTTAAGTGGAACCCTTATCACATGTCGCACGAAATCGATATCAAGTTGATAAATGCTCTCTTTTGACTACGATTCGCCGAAAACTTCTGACACTTAAAATAATGTGAGCAATGCTCAATTAGAAACATTTTAAATTCAGCAGAACAGTTCTTTGATTGGTCAACTTCAAATTTTAATAAGTTGCCGTAGAAGAATAGTTTAAAGACTCTCAAAAATAATGATGGAAAATTGTAATTGGCGCCACTCCCTACCGGGTTGATCCATAGGGAGAGGGGAGTTAGTTGAGTGGGGTTTAGGGGGCATAGGAAAAGGTGTTGCGAGCCTGAGGGGACTCGCCGCATTTCGGCACTCATTGGGCACATCTGCAATTATCCTTCTTAGGTAGGAGTTTAGCCAGCTGCAGTATCCAGGGCGCAGTTAGGCTATAGTGGTGGCTATAGTTTCCCGTGGCAGACGAAATTCTGTCTCATCCACGTTTGGTGGCTGTGTTCCCAAAACGGAATTCCCAGGACGGTTGTCGGTGTATGTAGCGACCAACTCTCTGTGGATGCCATTTATGAACATCTGGACTATGTCCGTCAGTTTGTATAGATGTCTTCTGACGTGCCTAGGCAGGCGTCTGTTCGGGTGCCCACGTCGGTGTCACTCTACTAGGAATTGCTTGCAAAGCATTGTATGTGCTCCATGACAGGGGGCATTTAAGCCTCATCATATATAGGTGGTGCTGTGGCGACACCGAAAGCATCCGGTGGCAGTACGGATTGCCGTGTTAGCTTCGTCCACTGTCTCCTGCTAGTCTCCGGCGACCACACCACTGCTGCATAGTTTAAAAGCGGCCGGTCAACTACCTTTATGTTGCCAAAAACTTTCTTTGTCTTTGCCTCAGATATAGACCCATAAAAAAAAAATTAGCGAAACGGAGACATGATATAATTTTTTTTTTACGAAATCCGTCCGACTTAAAAAAAAAGTGGCTGATATGCACATATCGTCAGCTGAGCGGAAGATCGCCCTATCGGTAGCGCCTTTTTGGACTATTTGCTGAGATAGGGCGTTCCTGAATAGGGCTGCCGGGATAGGTTTATCTTCCACTCGGCCGCCGATATAAGCTATAGACGATTTTACTAATTTAAAGTTAAAACAGAATACTCAGTTATATTTCAATTACATTTAACAATACAAATAAATCTATATAAATGTATGTTGCATGACTGTATGCACTTGTGTGTACTCCCTGTGGGGAAAGTCTCTAGTTCTGAACTGGTGCGCTTCTAGTACATTTAGACCCACTACTAGTTCAGAATAAATTCATTTTGCAAGCAAATAACTGGCGACTTTAACACGTCGATGTCCTAGGAAGTGTCAATTAGCCATCGCTGCATCCCTTTTTCGATAGTTAGAAACTAATCCTAAATTTTGTAGTTCCGAACCAGTTCTAAAATCGACAGACGAAAGAAAAAAGTATCATGACTTTTTAAATACTACTAAATTCGACAAATAAGATCTAGTTCGTTCTGCACCCCTTTTTCTATATTTGCGAACCAGTTCTAAATTCGCCACCTAAGATATAGATTTCTAATGAAAAAAGTGAAATAAAATAGTTTTTTAAAAGAACCATATTTCGCCGATTTTGAACTGGTGAGGATCTAATTATATTTTCTATTCTATTTTTTTAACACTGAAGGATAATCTAAACGCATTGACAATCACCGCCATCAAAGTAATCGATAAGAAGAAAAGTGGTGCTAGTGTGACTTTGGTTAATGGTGGTCCTGGTTCGAAGGGAGCTACGCTACTCTTTAAGTCGAAACGTGGTAAAGGCATCAAGGATGTTGTAGAAATTTATGGACATTAAATGCATGTTTTCATGATACATAACTAGAGTCTATGTTGTTAGTGGAAAACGAATAAAAATTTTGTTTAAAAATTAATCTTGATTTTTGCAAGTAAAGTTGGGTAAGTTTTTGTACAGAGTTTTTCCAGACCTTTCGAATAAAGATTTATTTAATTGTTTCGATTACCTTCCGACACTCTTTTATATCCAACCTATCGCTCAAAGATAAAGGTACTAAATATAAAATTAATCTCGACGGTAAAGCTCTGAATATACTAAAATCGCTTTTTAGGCGTTCGTCAGATAATATTCCATCCGATTTTGAACACCTGACCGGGTGGCAACCCATTTGCGTATTCAATGCTGTAACCGCTTGTGGTATCATAAGAATAGGAAGCAAGAGAATGCTTATCCATTTATACTTCAATAAATATGTACCTAAAAGCCGACAACTATAAGTGTAATTGCATGACTAATCTAAGGCTTTTACTTTACTTTTTTTTTATTTTTATTTTTGAAGTGAAACTTCTTTAGGGGCCGTTGGTTTGTTGGGAGTAAATTGGCAAGTTCAACGGAAATTGCACACGGAAATGGTTCGGCTGAACAAGTGCTTCTTGAGTGTATGCACATGGTATCCATTTAACAAAAACTTGCTAATAAAAGGTTAAAAGACCAATACAAGAATGAAAGTAAAGGTAAGTACATATGTGCATAAATAGATAAAGAAAAGTATAAAGGCAAAGGTATTAATAAAAACAAAAACAAAGATGCGCAAAGATAAAGGCAAAAATGAAGATCAAGGCAAATTTAAATACTTTACTTATACAAGGGGAATATGTGAAGTGGTAAACATAGAAGTAAAAACAAAGACAAATATAAAGAAAAAGATGAGGATGAGGATACCGATTGAGGTAAAGATGAAAATAGAGGAAGAAGGATTAAAATAAAGGTAATTATGGAGAAAAGGATATATACATACATGTGAACTATTTTCGGATTTTAGAGATTTTCTGGATTCTCGGGACTTATCGATATAATAATCGATATTTTTATCGGTTTTGTTATCGATATTTTTATCGATTTTTTATCAAATTTTTGATGGATATTGTTATCGATTCTGCTATCAATATCTTCAGAACTTATCGATATAATAATCGAATTTTTTATCGTTTGTGTTATCGATTATTTATCGATATTGCTATCGATTATTTATCAATTTTGTTATCGATATTTTTACCAATTTTGTTATCGATATTTTTAATTGATATTTTTAACGATTTTCCAATCGATTTTTCTACCATATTATTATCGATTTTGCCATCGAATTTTTTTTTGAGGTTTTATAGATTTTTTTTTCGATACNTCAATATCTTCAGAACTTATCGATATAATAATCGAATTTTTTATCGTTTGTGTTATCGATTATTTATCGATTTTGCTATCGATTATTTATCAATTTTGCTATCGATATTTTTGCCAATTTTGTTATCGATATTTTTAATTGATATTTTTATCGATTTTCCAATCGATGTTTCTACCATATTATTATCGATTTTGCCATCGAATTCTTTTTTGAGGTTTTATAGATTTTGTTTNCAATTTTGTTATCGATATTTTTAATTGATATTTTTAACGATTTTCCAATCGATTTTTCTACCATATTATTATCGATTTTGCCATCGAATTTTTTTTTGAGGTTTTATAGATTTTTTTTTCGATACTTTTTATCGGTTTTGTTATCGATATTTTGTTGGGTGTTACTATCGATTTTGATATCGATGGAGTATAAAGATAAAAATTAAGATAAAGGAAAACAGAATAACATAAATGTAATAAGAGGAGGGGTAGAAATAGGGATCTAGATAGAAAAAAGGCAAAAAATATAACCTTAAGCAAACGTAGATGTATGTTTGTATGTATATTGGTAATAAGACAAAATAGATACGTAACGTAAGTTTCACTTCTCCAGTGTGGCCCAGGCGCACTTACTTTTTTTCGTCAAATGAATTTGCTCTAAAAAAATGCAACTGATAGTCGCAAATGCAAATGCTCACATACATCCGTCATAGACAAACTCAATGCCAACTAATCAATAAGAAGATAAGATACCAAAGAATATGTTAAGATATTTAGATTGGAAATCATCTCCAACTTTACAGAATATGTAGTATTTCAATGCCTTGGCTTGCACAACAAAAATTCCAACGATTTGTTTTTTTCGAAACTTCAAGCATGCAAGTCAAAAATTTGTGTTACAAGCGATAAATAGGTTACTGGGTCACAATGATACCAAAAAATTCTAGTCAAATATTATTGCCAGTATCGAAAAACTTTTGCTATAAAAAGTGAAGCTTGAAATAGCGGTTATCACAGTTGACAAGTGAACGCAAAGAAATTAACACACAACTTTTGAGTACACACAGTGAAGTGTTGGGCGCTGCCGAAAAAGTTAGAGTTGTACAAAGTTTTTGAGTTTTTGTAACAAAAAAAAAAAAATCCATTTAAAAAATGAAAAATATTTTTGTGGTATTTCTGCTCATTGCCACCATCCTCGCGCACGCAAATGCATCGCAACAACAGCTTGGCCAAATTTTAACAACTGATGCCACTTTAGGCCTGACAACGCTGTCTCAGCGCTTTCGTTTAGGTCAAGTGGTAACGGTTGACTATACTTTTACGGTAAGCAAATTTTAGAAAGAGTTTTAGTGGTACAAAAAATATAATGTAAAACGAAACCATTTCACTTATCTACTCATTTCACTTAATTTCATTTTATTTATTCACTTCATACAACCTTCTTTTTTCCGCTGCATCCCTACTTTCCATTATCTCGAACTCCTTCTTTTCAATCATCAACGGGTTGCTAAGTTCGCCACACAAATCTTATAAGAATGATCCGGTAATCTATGTATACATAGATACTATTGTTTGTCTTATGGTTCCTACATTCATTCCACTTTCTNTCATCAACGGGTTGCTAAGTTCGCCACACAAATCTTATAAGAATGATCCGGTAATCTATGTATACATATATACTATTGTTTGTAGTGCCTCGCCTTATGGTTCCTACATTCATTCCACTTTCGTCTTTTCCAAAGATGCATATTTCATTCTCCCCTCATTCTTTGTGTTTCTATTTTGTGTAATTTTTTTATAAATCTTTTACTTTATTAATCATTTTATTTTCTCATTGTTCTCAAGGGACCATCTACTACTTCTGTGGTCAGGGGCATTACGATAAATGACAATAGACCTCCGCGTAAAAGTCCTGCTGTCACAATAACAGCCGGTGCACTAGGCACAAATACTGTCTCGATAAGGTTAACATCACCACGTGGTCTCGGCATCAATAGCCAAGTTACCTTCTATGGCACAACATAAAACATATCGTATACATTGAATACAGTTTTCTATTAAATTAATATTAGCACCTAACTTTTAAGATGTGAGGTAAACAAGAACGGAATATTATCAATAAAATTACGGTTTCGTATAAACTTTTTTATACATACATACATATTTAAGTATTTGTATTACACATTTATTGAACAATCTTTTAAGAACTGGTAGGNAGGTAAACAAGAACGGAATATTATCAATAAAATTACGGTTTCGTATAAACTTTTTTATACATACATACATATTTAAGTAATTGTATTACACATTTATTGAACAATCTTTTAAGAATCTTTCAGCGGTTTTACATACACTGGTAGCNATTAGCACCTAACTTTTAAGATGTGAGGTAAACAAGAACGGAATATTATCAATAAAATTACGGTTTCGTATAAACTTTTTTATACATACATACATATTTAAGTATTTGTATTACACATTTATTGAACAATCTTTTAAGAACTGGTAGGGAATAATGTGTAACGAGCGAGGTTTTTGTTTTGGTTATTTCTCAACTCATACATATTCAACTCGTCTTATTTCGATCTGAAGGAAAGTGGTCCTCATAAAAATAACACTTGGCCAACAAAATTTTGCGACAGAGCTTTTGAGAGCTGATTCTTTCCGTAGAGATCCTTTTTATCCGTTCATTAAGATTATGTCCTTTACATTATTCAATTGGCCTCTTTTTCGAGATATTTGGTATTAAAAATTTAAAAAAAAAAAAAAATAGTTTTAAATTTTTGGAACTTTTTTCGTAGAATACACCGTACAGAGCTTAGTAAAGCCTTACTATTCCGAAATAATTAAAAAGAAAATTTATCTAAAAACAACGGCCATGAGATGAACAAGAAAATAAAAACCCAACAACAAAGGTTTTTTGCCGACCTAATGAAAAATAACAGTTACATTTGGTCTGAAAATATTAATCCAATTTTAATAGTTAACCTACGATTTTTATTATGAAGATCATAAAGGTCCCTGTTAACTAGGCTTTATTCTTTACTGTAAGCCGAATGTTGTGGAAAGGCTAAATAAGACGTATTTTGGAACGAATTTCCGTCATCCCTTGTCAAATTTGGTTTGGAGACAAACCGGTTTCGGCGTTGTGCCATCTTCAGCGTCATTTTTCGTTCTGCATAATTTGTTGGTTGCTCGTATTTATTNACAGAGCTTTTGAGAGCTGATTCTTTCCGTAGAGATCCTTTTTATCCGTTGATTAAGATTATGTCCGTTACATTATCCAATTGGCCCTGTTTTCAAGATATTTGGTATCAAAGTTTCAAAAAACGTATTTTAAAATTTTTGGAACTTTCTTCGTAGAATACACCGTACAGGGCTTAGTAAAGCCTCACTACTCCGATATAATTAAAAAGAAAATGTATCCGAAACCAACGGTTACGGGATAAACAAAAAAAATAAAAATAAAAAATAACAGTTACATTTGGTCTGAAAAATATTAATCCAATTTTAACAGTTAACCTACAATTTTTATTATGAAGATCATAAGGGTCCTTTTTAACTGGGCTTTATTCTTTACAGTAAGCCGAATATTATGGAAAGGCTAAATAAGACCTTAGTATTCTTATGCTTTTAGAAAGGGTGCATTGGAAAGCGCTGACGAGAATATAACTGAACCAATTTTATTTTTTTGGTGTCCTTGATGATGGGAGCGCACAGTATAAAGATACTGTCGTTAAGTAGATGGAGAGAAAGCAAAAATCTACCTCGATTGCACACCGATGCTGCGTATGNTAGAAGTCCGTGATTTTTACCCTCTTTGTTTTAATAAGACCTTAGTATTCTTATGCTTTTAGAAAGGGTGCATTGAAAAGCGCTGACGAGAATATAACTGAACCAATTTTATTTTTTTTGGTATCCTTGATGATTGGAGCGCACTATACAAAGATACCATCGTTAAGTAGCTGGAGATAATGCAAAAATCTACCTCGATTGGGCTCAGTGGGGCACCTCTAGATATAGCAGGCAAGGCCAGCTACCAAGAGGAGTGGATAAAAAAAAGAGTCGATTTCATTCCATCCCGAAACGATTACTGCACACCGATGCTGCTTCGAAGTTACTCAATAAATTTTTCTTATATTTTCTCCTTACGCTCTACTGGTGAGTTTTCTTTTAGTCTGTTTGTTAAACAAGATTGCCTTCAACTGATTCGTTGGTTGTATGAAATTTCAGTCGAAAACATAGGTGATTTTAAAATTTTTTTCAACCTTTTCAAATTATTTTCAAATAAAAATGGTTTAATCTACCTTACATAATTCCCTTAATTAAAGCCCGATTTAATTTCTTAAATAGTTGGTAAAGCTCCTTCATCTACTTTTGAAATCAAACTTCTTCAAAATCATTTCGATTGTTGTATTGTATTGTAATAATTCTTTCGAATATTAAAAAAATGGAATTAAACTTTTTGAGCAGGTGGCAACCTTCTGGCACCCTTTTTCTGACACCCGTAATGTGGTACCTAATTTCCCTAATTCAAGTAAAATTTGCTTTTTCAAAGTTTAGAATTACTATTCTGATTGATGCTATGGTAATAATTCATTTAAATTAATTGAATTAAATTTTTTTAAAAGTGTCAACCCTTGCAAAACACCCAATAATATTACTATAAATTTTCGAACTAAAAGTTTCCTAACCATATAATCCTTGGAAATAAATTATTTAAATTCCACTTTTCAAACAGGTGGCAATCCTATTTTAAAATATTTTCAAACAACAATCTTTTTAAGACCGTTCAAATAACAACTTTAATTCAAATAGAATTTGATTTTTTCAACAGATGGCGTCCCTCCTCTATGAGTATGTAACTCATTTTATATATCTCCAAATCAAGTTAAAGTACTCTACCACAACTACTTCCACAGCTAGTTATGCAGTTGTACTAGAAAAGATCATTGCGATATTTTATTGTACTAATTCTATGATTTATAATAAATTAAATAACGAACATAAATAGTATGCTGTGAGTGAACGTGACGAGCAACACCAATAGACAGTTCGCAAAATTGCATCGAGAAAATCAGCCTTGTGTGAACTCAGTGTATTCAGCAATGACCGATGCTTGCATTAGACAAAAAGAGGCAGTTTGTCTGATTCCTGCACAACCCTTCCCACTCTTAGGAATGTCCCTTGTGTGTACAACTCTCCAGATGTGACTGTCTCTACGATATTTGATAAATGTAATTTTGTGTTTATTAGACAAGCATGACAACTGGAAAATGTAAAAAACTTAGTTTAGCAAGTACATACAAAAAAATCACTAACCATGCAGAGTTGCATACTCGTACTGCATTTACTATGTAGACACAATGCTATGGTTTTAGACACCCAAATCACCGCAGTGAATCTGCAAATGTGTTTGAAGTGCAGTAAATTTGCAAAAAAACATTTGTATGAATGGATAAAGTAAAGAGAATTGTAGAACATCTGTTGTAGCTTCTTGTATACATACTAGCAGTTTGCTAACACATTTTGTGGTTTTTGAATACGAAATATTTGCAGAATATCTGATTAGATACTTCAAAATCATGAAGATGTACAATTTTAGAAAATATTTATCCTTTGTATGCATTTGCGGTGTCTGTTTTCTTTTTGTTTATAAAAAAATCAAAGCTTTGAAATTTATTAAAGTAGTACCGTAGGCAATTGACGCAAAAATAGATTGATACATCGCTGGTCTGTATACATAGGCATTAAGCAAAAATTAATTTATTATTACTACAAGGAGAAAAGAGTTTAGTTTCGACAACTAAATGTATTTATTTACCGAATTGTGGCAATATTTGGGAACTATCGCCAGGGTTTGGTTATTATAGTTAAATTATTTTTAAATATTACCGCTAGTGATTTTCATCCAAATCGTGAATTCAGTTGCAGACATCTTTGGGTTCGGTAAGTACTAATTAATATTTTTGTGATATATATTTCGACAAATTTCATTCGACCCTATTTATGGGAGCCGAATACGGGACAAAAATAATTTTTCGAATTTTTTCCACAAAAGTTAAAACGATAAACAATCCTAAATGTATTAGCCTTGAAACAGCACCCTCGTAGTAGCATCACACATTTGTAGGATACGTTTGTCGAGATTTTTACATCACAACATTTTTTACTAAAAATTCTTTAAATTTTAGTAGAATAAAGTACAAATGTGAAGTAGCTAGGACTAATCGTGAATTTTTGGTAATTAATTTTTTTTTTTGGTTGACGGTGCTACGCATTTTTTCAAAATTTTTTTTTTTTTTTTTAGGGAAACAAATGAGCAGCACATTGCACTTTATTATACTCATTTTAAGGAGCTACAAAACTTCAGGCATTTTTCTTTTAAGTTTCTGATTAAAAAGTGCGAAATTTTGGTGAAACTATGCAGAATTAATTTTCATAGTTTTTGCACAAATTCGGATATTTGGATTTATATGGTTTTTGTTAGGAAAGGAGCTAGGAAAGGACAAACCTTGCTAAAATGTAGAGTCCTAATTTATATTTGGTCACTGTATATGTTCCTCACTTCAAATCCCAGGCATCCAGATTGGAAAATACTAACTGTTAATGGATAAAATTGCGATCATATACCAACATCATTTAAAACTAGTTCATAGGCATGCCATTTTAATGAGCTGTTAAGGCGTCGAATTAACGAACATCGAATACGGGACAAATGCAGGACATTAAAATAAATACAGAACATTTGGCATCCCGTATAAAATAAATAAATTACCAGGACAATTGCTCAAAAAACAGGCCTGTCCCGTATAATACTGGACGGATGGTCACCGTACGTATGCTTCATAAAGGAAATTAACTAGAAATTAGTAGGGTGGATTTATGTGGACTGCGCCTGGATATTTGGGTTTTTGGTTGGCTCAACGAGCGCTGTGTGAAAATTCCGATACGCAAATTTTTTGGCCAGGAGGTGGCAAAATAATGGTCTTGCCATCTAGATAATTGTTTCGAAAGGAGTTGTACTTACCTCTTACAAAATCAAATTCAAATCGTGGTTAATTCCATTTTCAAAAGTGGGGTGTCAAATTAAAAAGCTTGGGCTGTAAATGTACATAAATGTTTTACTTTTACGAAAGAAGTTGCTACCTTTTAAGAAACTATATTGAAATACTTTAAAAAGTTAAATCAATCAGTACACTATGAGTAACCATCAAAATGGTTTTGAAAATGTTGCCACCTGTTTCAAAAATCAAATTCAATTTCAACTAAGGGAATTAATTAATCTGTTAAAGATGCCAGACGAAAGAGGTTCAAGAAGGTAGTAGCTTGAAAATATTTTGAATAGGGTTGCCACCTGTTTGAAAAGTCGAATAAAATTATAGATATTATACACAAGTTATAAGAAATATTAAAATAGGCGTGTCAAACGAAGGAAAGGAAGAAATTTAAATTCAATACATGTAATAAGTTAAATGAGTTTTTAAAATACGCGTGCCAATCGGAATGGGTTTAAAAAGCCTTCATTTATAAACTATATCTTGGAAGGTCGCCACCTGTTTAAAACGTCAAATTAAATTAACTTATACACAAGTTATTAAAATATGGGTGTCAAACGAAAGAGTTCTAAGTAAGTTTTTTTTGTTTGTTTGTAAATATTCCGCAATATGCTATTATTTTTTGAACTTCGCACTTTATTAGCGGTACAGAGTGCTTTATGTTTGATGACATGAAAAATCCGGCATCGTTCGAGAATTTTCTTTACTCAGAAACGGCTGAACGGATTTACACGAAATTTGGCACCCAGTTGGCTTATAACTCTGACTATCATTGCAACATATTTGAGATTTTTGATAAGGGTTCTCACTGTTTTAAAAGTTTTAATTAAATTTAGGCGTTTTAAAGCCACGCAGGCTCACTAGTTGGACTATAATTGGGAAGAGGCTCCGAAATAAGCTCAAACTCTGTTATTAATAGGTGCTTTCACCTGAACTCTTTCGTCACTGATCAAAATGCAAATGTCATCACTAAAGTTTCGGAGATACATTTTATATGATAAATTTTTACTGATAATGATCACCAAATTTTTGTATCATAATTTTAGGCTTAAGTAAGACAATATCGAGTTTCATAAAGAGAGTGTTACTGAAGCTCGCTAAAAAAATGCTTTCCAGATGAATCTCCTACCAATACTCGCACACTGTGTAAGCACCTGCACTTACAAGAACATTGAAAAAACAAAAGGTGATAAGATAAGCGGCGATGCAGCAATGTTGAAAAGGCTAAATGATTCAACTCTGTCTGTGATACTTACATATAAAAGAGTTACCTACCGATAACTACGTTGGCGCATAAATTCGCAGAACTTTTACGATAATGAACAAATTAAAATTAACTTGAAAATAATAAGTGAAAACGAATTGGCAACATTTAAGTGGAAAGTTATCTAAGAAAATTATAAAAATTTGTAAAAAAAATTTAATCAAAATTAACTAAATATGTTTCAAGTGGATAAGTAAACAATGTTATTCAGTATGTACGAGTGTGAAAAACAAATATCATAAACACACTTGTGGGCTACAACGCTTGTCGATATCTGGAGACAAGTTGGTACTTATTTCGATATGTATAAAAGAAGCCGCTGTCTTGCCATGGAAAAACAGTAATATTCCAGCCGTTGAACTATTCACAACTGCAGTAAAACACAAAATAAATTAATTTCAACAATGAAGACCTGCACTACAA
>NW_016158142.1:0-30157 GCF_001687245.7 Rhagoletis zephyria
ATGGTTACAGAAGATATGGAACAAATTAACTGACGAGGACCTGCGTGCCAAATGAACTTTTCTCTCAAAGTTTACACTGCTGGCAAATGTAAATAAGGATTAAAATTTAAAAACTAATTAATACAACTAAAGTAAAATCTGTGGAAAATTAACAATAACATACTTTTTTCGCAAAATCTATAAAGGACTCTTCTATTTCTCAAAAAAACCTGGGTAACAGTTATTCGTCGCCACGCTGTACATTATGTACAAATGTTTGTTCTTAATAGTGAGCATAAAGGGGAATTATGGAGTTTACAACGGTGATATTTAATTCTATGCAGATGAGCGCCTCGAGCGATAACAAGTAATACATANTGTTTGTTCTTAATAGTGAGCATAAAGGGGAATTATGGAGTTTACAACGGTGATATTTAATTCTATGCAGATGAGCGCCTCGAGCGATAACAAGTAATACATAGTTAAACCTGTTCTTTTTTACATGTTCTCATTATTTGATATACATATGGACCGTTTTCATGGATATGTGTATATGCTTGTACGCCCGCCTTAAGAGCGACCGCAGATGTACATTCTATGTACACATCATATCCAGGGATGCCGTTTGGATCTAAATAGATCCAATTGGATACATTTTTAGACGAATTTTTGCGGGATTATTATTTTTTCCGGTCAGTATAAATGTGGATACTTTTTTAAATAGTCCAAAATTTTATATTTCCTATAAAGTTTTTTTCGTTCAAAAATCGATTTTCAGTAAAGATGGTAGAAAGCATTACGTTTTCTAAACGTATTAAGAATCGCTACTTAGCGTGAAATTAAAGCATTTTATTTTTTGTGAACGAAGCAATGAACATATGAAGAAATCTCACCAAAATAGGTATAAGCAAAATTGTGTTAATTAGCTTAAAAGGATGCTTTAAGCAAGATCTTAATATAGGTACATATCGTCGTTTGAAGTACAAAACCGCGTATCAACAAAATGCAAAACCGCGGATCAAGATAATGCAAAACCGCGTATGTGACGTTGCATAAATTATTTTCTAAAGAGTAAAAACACTTATGTTTTAAAATGGTTCCCTTTTTTATAGAGCAATCGCATTTCTGGCTAGTATATTTCAGGACGAATGGATCAGGATTGAGCCAAGAGCTTGTGTGAGCAAATCCAATTTTTGGTAGCAAATGTCAATTACGCGGTTTTGCAGAATGACGATACACGGTTTTGTACTTTAAACGACGGTATATATAAAGTAAATTATACTCTTTCTGTAGTAATCTCTTTCATATCACATATTTTCATTTGTTAATTTAAAAAGAAAGAAGATTTCAATGTAGTTTAAAAAACTAAATTTGATTTATTTAAGGAAACTTGTATGAATTTTACTGAAAAGACTTTAAATACACTCTAAAAAAAATTTGTTTATTTGCGCATATTAAGAGAGGTAACCAGTTTCCTCATTTAATGTGTGCAAATTTGCACGCCGTATAATAAAATTAATCATTGCCTGTTTACTTTTTCATACCAAATTTTTCGCAAAGAGCAAAATTACACATAAAATGTTTAAAATAAAGTAATGTTTATTATTAGTAGGAAATGTATTTGTAGTTTGAAAATTTTTGCAATTTTAAACATTCTATATATGTATGTGTATTTATGTGTATATTTTAATGATCTCAAGTTCAAAATCAAATACTGAATATCTCATACGTATACAGATTCTTGTTGAAAAATAGATAATTTTCAGTAGTAGTTTTACATGCTCTTTTTAGAGTGTACTTGCTATGTATAATACTTTGCTTTGCAAAATACTTATGCACAAAAAATGTACTTTATAAATTGAAATTACAAATGTTTGATTTTATGTACATGTATTCCAAGTCCTTAGGATGGATTAAATTATGTCTTTTTCATGAAAGTGTTTGGCTTTCTTACCAATTTAGAGATGTATATGTAAAAAAAGAATTTTGGATACATTTGGATACATTTTTGGCTTGGTCAGTGATACATTTTCTTGAGACGGCGCGGCAACACTGATCATATCCCGTTCGCCTGCATTCGTCCAGTATAATCAATGTTGCCAACTTTTGAGTTTCAAAAGCACCAAACCTTGGAAAAGGAGCGTTTTAAAGCACTAAAAGCACTAATTTTTTTTTTTATCATAGGATACTCTTTTTTCATAACAGTTTGTGGTAAACAAAAGTAAAAAAATAAACACTTTACATGTATAAATAAATACACATTCATGCTTACGAAGTAATACCGAAGTACTGCACATTAAAACTGGTAAATCTGGAGAAAACACAATCGAATCGCAACAAACGAAATTGAATTTTAAAGGGGACGAGTAATACTTAATGATACCCTAAGTAGAAATGAGCGAAACAATTTGTTGTTTTATAATATAACCTCAAATATTGCGAAAACCGTGTTTTTACACTTAGAGGTTAGGATATCTCAAAATTCTGACGTGGTAGAGAAATTCTGCAGCCAGAATTGGATTCAGCACCGAAAAATCTACAAAAACCGATTCACTGAGGAGGCAAAAAAAGATAAAGTTTTTCGAACTGTGTAATCAATCAATAATCAAGAAAATAAAAAAATAAATACTTAACTTATCTGCGTGCTATCATTTTCAACGCTAATACAATTTAACAAGAACGCAAGAACGTGGGTTTGCAACTTCATCTTTTTATCAATCATGGTTTGAATTTTAGTGCATTAAAATTTGTAGATTCTTGTAAATTCAGAAAAAAGCACTAAATAGGGCACTAGGCACTAAACCATTTTTTTGGCGTTTTAATTTTCAAAAAGCACTAAATCTAGTGCTTAAAGCACTAAGTTGGAAACTATGAGTATAATAGTATGTATGAGCCCAAATAATTACCCTCCACCATGTATATGCCCATGCGTTTTGCAATTGGAATATAAAGTGAGTGGTTTTACAATAACAATGTATGTTCAATAGCGGACTGGGAATAGTTATGCTAGGGTGGTACAATATGTTTAGAAGTTTAAACAACATAATTAAAAAATATTTGATTCTTAAATGTAACGCTTTATATTGCGATGTGAGGCTAATGATTTATTTTGATTGCATTATCGGCTGCTGCTCCAAACAATTATAAAATCAAAAGAACAATTACCTTCTTTAACAGTTTACATTTTAAATAAAGAAGGTGTGAACCACGTAAGTAAAAAAAGTACCAAGCACCGATAATGGTTTTTGATTTTAAATGTTTTACATTGGTATAAATATGGGAAAGAAAATACTCCGATTTATTGTTTTAATATTATCAAAGTGGCAAGGCCGTTGATAATACTCACAATTTATGAAACTTCAAAAAATTTTATTAACCGTCAAAAGTTGTTTATTGTAACCACCTGCTTTTTTGTATCGTGTTTAAACTGTAGATAATTAAGTTATGCAGTAGTAATTTACGTTTTAAGTTTGATTGAAAATACACATGCAAACATCCATATTTGAAAATTACATGACTGATGGAAAATCTAACTCACGCACGCTCAAGCCTAATTTCAGTCAAGCACGATTTTTCTCTCAAAACCGCTCGCTCATGCGTGAAAAAGCGTGGCATGCCGTTTCGCATAGAAAATCACGTGTTCTGACCATCTCCTCTTTAAACTCACTCAAAAAATTAACTTAGAACTTGCTTTCCTAACGTAAAAAAAGGTTATAAAAATGCAATTAAAGCTTTAATTTGCGATTTTTTTTGTTGATTCAAGATTTTTAGTTTTATAAAAAAAAAATTTCACTAAGGTTCAGTTTCTCATGGAACCTCCCATATATTATTGCATATTACGTACATATCTAAAGATATTATCAATATTATAAACTATGACTATACCTAGTGCTTTGATACTAAAACTTAAGACTTTTTAAAAAGTGGAGTTCATCAATTTGTTCAGTGAGCGGCTCATTTAATATAAAATAATCATGGTACTTATGTCTGACATAACTTCCATGAATCAGATCTTTCGAATTTTCCATTGACCAAAAATCGATCGGTGGTAGTAATTTCACGACATAACTTCCATGGAATTTGTGTCAGGATTCGGTGGAAGTTATCTCCGTGGAAATTATCTCTGTGGAAGTTATGTCGAAACCCCCAACAGGTGGGACTTCGTATTGTAAAGCCACGATCTAATATTAGTTTGTAATTTGTATGTTGTATTATAAGAACAGTATACAAAATGGGCCGTTTGCATAAAAACTAAGCAATTGCTTTTTCTTTAAATTCCGTACCTTTTACTTTAATTTATTTGAACAAATTGAGAAATGCTTTGAAATTTTAAGCAAAAGCATTTGCTTAGGTTTTATTCCAAGGCGCATCCATACAAGGTGGTGGCAATTGCATATCAGTAAAAGTCCCGTGTATTTTAGGTCCATTCTTTTGCAACCGAGCTACAAAATAACACTCACTTAAATTACGAAATACACGCAAAGCAACAACACAAACTCGGGTATTTATCCGAGCTCAGCCAGGTAGGTTAAAAAATACGCGACCTGAAGAGTGGTGTTGTTAAGTGAAAAAATTGCTGTATTGTGAATTGTTAATGGGAAAGTGGAGAGGGAAATTTTTGTTTTCGTATACACGTGATTTACGCAATTCCTCGCATAATTACTAATTTCTATTGTTTTTTGTGTCTAAATTCCGTTGAATTAATCACATGTTTCTTGCAAGCTACCAGCAGGGTTGCTTAACTAGCTAAAAGGAAATTTTACCCGAGTTGAACATTCTTTTGTCGCTCGCTCACAAAAAAATGCAGCTTTTGTTGTTGCTTTTTGGTACATCGGGATGTCAAAACGAAAGGGAATAGGAGATAATTTTCGTCATTTTGTTTTGTTGACATCCTAAAGTTGCGCCATATCGTCTTGGATGACATTCTCCTGTACTAGTGTATTTAAGCATATTTTTAAGCATATATTTAGTGTAGAGACAGAAATATCCAATCAGCTGTTCAATCAACACCACCTTGTATTGATGCGCCTTGGTTTTATTCATACGGCCCAATGAGTTTATAAAATATGTAAATTTATTCAATATAAAACACCTTATGTAGAGCCTAAATGAATCTGAAATATTTTAGAAAATGAAATGTCATTTGAATAATAATATCAGGACTCCGTCTAACTTTTCCGGTATTTTTTCTGAATTTAATTTTATGAACAGCTGTATCTGATTGGTTAAAGGTGCGTACTACCTCTCCGTATGGCCTGATTCGATCCGTGGCCCGAGCAATATCTAAATTAAAAAAGGTTTTTTTAATGGTCGCTCCTCGACAGAAAAAGATTCTAATAAGAAAACGAAAATTTTAACTTTTTGTGTTGTATGTATATTTGGAGCTTTTCGGCCGTTGAATTTAAAGCAAAATCGTTGATTTTTCTTTTTTGCCTCCTAAGCGTTTCGCCACATTATTGTGTCTTCTTCAGGGAGTCTATTTATTTTTACAAGAAAACATAATTAACAAACATGTATACAAAAACATCCCAGCTGTTCGTCTATTACTCGCTATTATTGCTGTGTATGCGCAATTTATGTTGTCCACATCTTCTTTATAATTCTTTGTACAGTGTATTTGTTGCTTTATCCGAAGCCCTTCTAATGTCATCCTTTTCTATGTTTTTCTCTTGATGTCTATTACTCTTGTATTATCGAAGTCCGCTGTGTGCTTTTTGCCAGGTGCTGGGCTAATGCAGTTGTCATCTTTCTATTTTTCGCGTCTGTTTTATGCTCGTTGATTCTGACTCCTAAAACTCGCTTCGTCGTTCATATGTATATATACTTTGCTGCAGCGTTCGTTTCTTTGTCGATGCATATCATCTCATATATGAAGTTGTGTTGTTGTTCTTTGTTTATTTTGTCTTGTTTTGGTAAAAATTATGTTGAGTGTGCCATGCGGTCGATGCACATAACTTATTGTTTGGTTGTTTATAAATTTGCCTAGCGATATTGTTGTTCGCGCTTTCTATTTTGTTAATTGTTGTTGCTAAAAGTCTTTCTATGAGCGCGCTAGAGTATCCATTTTTGTATAAGATGGTTTTAATTTTCTTGTTGTTCTCTCTTCTGAGTTCCTGGTCGCTGAGTTTATAATTTTTTTCAATTAGGTTCATGCCATTCTGATTCCATGGATGATTTGAATGAAAATGTATCATCCTGGATGAGGCCACAGCTTTTGAATACCAGTTCAGTTTAATCTGGTTATTGTCTCGATGGATTTCCACATCTAGGAAGGCTAACCTCTTATATTTTTCCTCTTCTGTTGTGAATTTAATTTTTGTATTTCAGCCGAAAGCCTATGTAGCTAGTGCTGCGTTCTTTAGTTTGTATAATAATATTGTATTTTATTATATAAGCTTTGTTAAAATAAAAAAAAAAATAAAAAATAAAAATAATTTTTGTATGCTGTGCGTTAAATGTTTTGAGTATAACCTCCACGTCCGTGTTCTTTATTATGGCAAAAATATCATCTACATATTTTTTTTTATGTATTTTATATGTATGCCCTTAGATCTAAGTTCAGCGATACTATCGTCCAGTATTTTGCCTAAGACAACATCGGCTACGGTTGGGGATAAAGGGTTCCCCATCCGCATTCCATAGTACCAAGTTGGAGGGAGTTTTTATGTTGTAGCTTTCTGAGACTATATTTTTTAATGTTTTCCCCATAAATTTGGCGAGGTTGTAGCATGGAACGTTGACTGACGATGAAATAAGTCTAAGTGGAATCTTTAGCCTTTCGAACTTGATTTTTTTTCTCATTAAAAATACGTACAAAATATGGGGTTACAGCCAGATTTCTATCGAAAGACACTTATAAAACAAATTTGTGTATTAAAATCCCAAATAGTGTACTTTGAGAGTTTGACAATGCTAGGTGATTCCTTTATGAACTGAGCAAATTTATACAAAGCCCTCATATCATAAATATTCAAATCCAAAACAATCTACGTGAAGAGCCTTTACATACTATTTCTCCTTTGAATAGATAAAGATCATACAAAACACCGGTAATTTCCAAGTCTAAAAAGTCTACGCGAAGAGCACTGAGTATAAACAGGTCTGCGAGATTTAACTTTATTTTCCTTCTTCCAATAATTATGTTATTTCTTGAATATCTAGGTATGTTTAATTAAAATACAGCCTCGTTCATTTCTAGCACATCGAGGTTTATTTTTTTATTGATGGTATGTATATTTAAGAATTGTTAATAATTTTCATGAAAGTAATCAAACTAGAATTACAATTTTTCTTAAAAAAAACATAACCCTAAAGAGACTAAGTAAATCACAAAGACTTATGGAAATTCCAAGTCAACCAGTAATACGCGGTAACACTAAGAAAAATGAAAAAAGTGAATAAAGAAATTTTCACGGAACATTTATCTATGTGATATAAAAGTATTCATTATCTTTTTCAACATGAATCCGACGAAGCGGAACAATTAATCTACACAGAAAAATTTATAGAGGTATAAATATATCTTTAAAACAAAGCATTGTTCTTATCTAGCGAAATACGAAATAGTATGACTGAACAGTATTTATGGTCTTTTTTTCTAAAAATCTACATTTATAGAAGTATATAAATTTGCTTGCTGCTAACTCTGAATGGAAAAAATGTATAGATATCTAAAACTTAAAATTTGCACTTATGATGAATTGGAGTCTTATAAAAATATGTATACATACAGGGCCTTATAAAACTCTTTTAGAAGGGTTATTACATTGAAAAGAGGAAAACGACATAAATTGAAATATGCCCTAATTGTCTATATTTCAGCAGTAACCTCTTTTTAAAGGACTACAATTCATTAACCTGTGGGAAAATAGTAAAAAAATCAAAAGAAGTTGTAATTTTTGTCTATGGAAACTTATTTCATGCATAATTACTTTACACCAGACACAAAGAGATGTCCCACCAGTCACAACTTTAAATATTTTTTAATATTTCTATGAACATTATATAAACCTCATTTTTATTGAAAACAAAAGCATATAATTCATATTTTACAACACAAATACATCGTTCGTGAAAATTAAGTGTTTTGGCTAAAATTCAACTTTGAGTGCACAAGGGTAAAATAGAGTTCTTTTCAGTGTCCCGCCAGTCACACTAATTCAAATGACAGTTCCATAAAACTAAGAAATCGTTTGCTACTTTTGTTAAAGCAATTTTATACATTAGTTATCGTTCTATGTTAAAAAATATCTTTCGCTGTTGTATAAGTTCCGACGACATAGTTAAAATTCACAATTGATCACATTCTGGAGTAAAATGTCCCACTAGTCACAATGGAATGGCCCAGAATATATCGTCACTAAACACACTCAAGTCGCGCTAGTATTTTAACAAAAAAAAAAAAAAGCGCAAACAAAATTTACAAAAAAAGACGCTTAAGAAAAACTTCGGAGAAGAAAGACGCGTAGACATAGAATTATACCTGGCTAAGGACTGTCATTTCAGCATCATTCCCCAAAAACTCTTTGGGTAATTTACATACTGTTACACCCGCAAACAGTTGACCACGAAAATAAGCTTACGCGTCTTCGCCGCCAACTATGTTAAGAATCTTTCATCGCTGAAGTTTTTTTTCGCGGTCAACTTTCGAGCTCGCGCCTTTATTCGTGTCTAGTGACGATTTGTTCTTTATTAAGGGCCTTATAAAACCCTTATAAAAGCACAGTCTACGAGTAGAGTCTTACAAAACCTTTATAAAACCGGTTGTTCTTCACACTTAGACAAAAAATATATAACGGTAAGAATGGCTCATGTATGTGATATCGTCACTAGACACGAATAAAGGCGCGACCTCAAAAGTTGACCGCGAAAAAAGGAGCATAATAAAAACTTCAGCGAAGAAAGTCTCTTAACATAGTTTAGAAAGAATACCCCATATATCGAGCCCTAACCGCGAAAAAAACGTAACCGCCAAAAAGCAAATTTTACAGGAGAGAAATTTTTTTGTTTTTTTCTTAATCCGTTTAGAAAATATCTTTGAAATTCTAAATGTTAGACTACAGTTCAATACAAGTCATAGACTAATTTTTATCTTCATTTAACTTAATTTGTAGGCGAAATTAGTGAATTTGGCGCTTACGTTAATTTCGCTGTAACCATGGCAGGCTACTAGACAAACATTTGGCGCTTAGGTTAATTGAATTTCCCCAAAAAACTTTGAAAAAACTTATTTTATTTTCTTTTTTGTACACATTGACATATATAAAAACATAAATAAATGTATAAAAATATATATTTAAAGTCAGTATTTACAGGTCACAACTAGCTTCCATGTTGCTTACTTTATTTTTACGGTAACTCAAAACAGCAGATGTCGCTTACGATAAAATTGAAAGTCGTATATCTCTGTGACTATGACGATTGACGATACAATTTTTTAACAGTTGACTTGTTATCGGTTTAAGAACAATTCTACATCAAAAAACTAATTTCGAAAAATATGTCGCTTACGTTAATTTCGCGGTTACGGCTCGATATATTTACAGTGTTTTTTTTTGGTGACTGTCGACCGTCTGTAGACGGTCCTTTACCTTTATTTTTTCATATATATACATTTTTGATCAAACAGAAGAAGAAAACATACCTCTTTGTCTACAGACGGTCAAATTGTTTTTACATCCAGCGTACAGCTAAATTGAAAGTGAGTTTGAAACATTGCTCAGAGTTGCCTAACTACCAACAACTAGAATTATGGGGGATTTAAGATGATTCTTAAAAAGAAAACGGTTAGAGGATTAAGGACTAGTGACGCATGCAAATTATAAGCAGTACACATGCAAGCTTACAACAATTTGCTATTTTAACTTTTTCAGCTTTTCTATGACTTTGGTTGATTCCCTTGACACACTAGTGCTGTTGGGAGATTTTGATGAATTTGAACGAGCCGTTAAATTAGTAATACAGGACGTACGATTCGACAACGATATAGTAGTTTCCGTTTTCGAGACAAATATACGCATGGTTGGGGGTTTACTATCGGCACATGTTTTGACGGACCATATACAGAAGAATAATGGTGTTATGCTGTGGTACAAAGGAGAAATGCTAGAGATGGCTCGTGATTTGGCATATCGCCTATTACCGGCATTTAACACATCAACAGGAATTCCGCATGCAAGGGTCAATTTACGCAACGGCATGAAAGATGAGCAGTTAAGAAAATCAAGGGAAACATGTACGGCATGTGCGGGTACTATTCTACTAGAATTCGCTGCGTTATCTCGATTATCTGGTAAGTAGATATGTGTTGTGTTTAACTTTTTTCATCAATTTATATTCGATATGTTCAAAGGTGATCCTGTATTTGAAGCACGTGCTCACACTGCCATGGACGCGCTTTGGAAGCTGCGGCATAGAGGCTCTGATTTAATGGGCACTGTACTTAATGTACATTCTGGGGATTGGGTACGTCGTGATTCGGGAGTTGGAGCTGGTATTGATTCATACTATGAGTATTTATTCAAATCATACGTTTTATTGGGCGATGACAAATACTTAGCGCGTTTCAACCGTCATTACAATGCAGTTATGAAATATGTTAGCGAAGGTCCAATGCTGTTGGATGTACTCATGCATAGACCTCATGCAAAGTCACGCAATTTCATGGATTCATTATTGGCATTTTGGCCTGGCCTTCAAGTGCTATCGGGAGACATAAAACCAGCTGTACAAACACATGAAATGCTTTACCAAGTAATGCAAATGCACACGTTCATTCCAGAAGCATTTACAGTTGATTTTCAAATTCACTGGGGACAACACCATCTGCGGCCTGAGTTTATTGAATCCACATACTTTCTTTATAGAGCAACTGGAGACCACCATTACTTACAAGTTGGCAAAAAGGCGTTAAAGGCACTGCAGAAATACGCAAAAGTTCCTTGTGGATATGCGGCTGTAAATGATGTTCGCACCGGAAAACATGAGGATCGGATGGATTCCTTTGTACTCTCTGAAACATTCAAATACTTGTTTCTGTTATTTTCAGATCCTCAAGATTTAGTAGTTAATGTCGACGAGTTTGTCTTTACTACAGAAGCGCATTTATTACCACTAACTATCGCACAACTGGGAAACACAACATTTAGTATGTTTTTACATTAATACATATCGTCATTTAAAGTACAAAACCGCGTATCGTCATTCTGCAAAACCGCGTAACTGACACTGGCTGCCAAAAATTGGATTTGATCACACAAGCTCTTGGCTCAATCCTTATCCATTCGTCCTGAAATATACTATCCAGAAATGCGATTGCTTTTTAAAAGAGAGAACCAATTTGAAATATGAGTGTTTTTACGCTCTAGAAAATAATTTCTACAACTTCACATACGCGGTTTTGCATTTTGCTGATACGCGGTTTTGCATTTTGTTGATACGCGGTTTTGCACTTTAAACGGCGATATATATTTACTTGGCAATTAAAAATTGTAATTTTCAAAAAAATTATAGGTCTAAGGCAAACTGATGAACATAACGTTCTAGACTTTATGCGTACATGTCCCAACTCTAATAAATTTTTTCCGGAAAAATTACGTAAACCATTGCGCAACTTAATTTCGGGTTCCTGTCCCCGAGTACCCACTGGAAAGCGACTACGTGCTTTGGAATTTCAAGCGAGTAATCCTGACCATTTGCGGGCTATTTACGACATGGGTATTACCATGGTGTCCTTAGGTGATGGCAAGGTGCGCCTCTTTCATAGTTTCTATAACGTAAGTTTTCTTTTGGCCTTTTTTATTTTAATAATTCAATCGATTCTGGATAGTGAGACCGTTTAAAGGAAGTAACTCAAAAATATTTCAAAATCTAAGAAAAATGGTAATATGTCAACATATTTCTTATGCGAATATAAATCCGAATTGGGAAAAGTGTTTATTTCGCAAAAGCATTATGGTCCAAATGTAGTACACCGCTTTAAAATAATAGAAGATCCATGAACGAGGAATTAAAATAACTTCCTCTTTATTTTCGGTTTGGACTGAACTAAAATAAATAACTTTTTGATACTGATGGAAAGGGGAGATATATGTCTACATGCTGAAAGCACATATTTTTTGAGTATGTAGAATGTAGAATCATATTCAACAACTTCATTGAGCTTTAGGCCGTTTTTAATGAAAATTAGTGCGGAAAAACAACAATAATTTATGCAGAGGTAGAAGTTATGGCTGCTATTTCGGAGATTACCTCATCTCCTCATTAGACTTTTTCATCGCGGTCACTGGGAGATGAACCAGCGACCTCGAATTACAAAGCCTATATGGTCTATCCACTGAGCTAAGTTCGCCACGTAAAACGGCCTCTAGCTCAATAAAATTGTTGAATATAATTGTTATAAGGCCATAAATAACAAAAAAAAGGACAAGTATTTAGGATCGCTAAAAATTATTGGAAATAAATCCTGCTAATTCCAAAAAGATTTATTTCTTTCAATGAAAAGTTGCTAATTCCATAAATGCGTGATTTAGTACAAATGACCTACAGAACACTCCACGCGAAATTCAACGAATTTTTTTAAGTTTGGCAACAAATTTCCCACGTTATTGGTTGGGAGTCTACTTCAGCACACCATGGATGTATAGCTGAACGTGGGCATTATCATAGAGGTGTGAATCGACAGGATTCCTCCAGGTGACTTTTCCACGTTTTACCAAAGACATTGCCAGAGCGCTGCTAAGGCTTTGGAGGTATTTTGATCAACGTGAGACTTCCAGTAAAGATTACACCTAAATACTTTACCTATGAAGAAATTTGAATTGTTACTCCATTAAGGGCAGGGGGAAGAAGACCGTCAGACCTTCTCCTTCTAGTGAAGAGCACAACATTAGTTTTGGTTGGGTCATCAGCCGTGCATTAGACTCGAGTTGCGCATGCTATCGAAGGTGGAGTTGTAAAAAGCGCCCCCAACGTCTACAAACAAGCCCAAGGCGATCTATTTCTCAGTGATGGCATTACTAACTCTGGTAGCCAGATTTTGCGGAGCCGTCATATAAGATTTCCCCGCCTGATAGTCATGTTGATGCCGGGGTAGAACGTGTAACGAAAGCGCCTCCATACGAGTGCCCAATTCAACCAATGTCTCCTGAAATTTTAGCAAGAGGGACATCATGCTAATGGTCCTAAAGGTTTTAAGGTTAGTATAGGCGTTCATGGTCATGGTAATACAACGTCTTATAGTCTCCACGGTTAATCTTAATTTCTGGTATTTTCTAATGAAAATGCTTACAACAGATGTTGATTTACTTAGTATAAAAACTGCTGTTGTTGTTGTAGCGGCTACTAAGCCCCGCTCGGGTCGGCTTGTCCGTCAACGTTGCCGTCAGCCTCAGCTAAGGGGAGGCCCAGGAAGTGTGCAACTTGCACCGGGTCTGTCCATAGGAACAGGGGCGCTAGCTGGGTGGGGTTTTGGGGGCATGCGAAAAGGTGCCGTGAGTCATGTGGCGACTCTCCGCAGGGCGCGCACTCATTGGGTATATCTGCATTCACTCTGCTGAGGTATTGGTTTAGCCCAGACATGGGTACATTTGCCCGTAGTGGCTTTTTTGCCCACACGAGCAAGCGAGCCCATTTCTCGGGCTACATGAGGGGTAAATCACGGGCAAATATGAAGAGGGCAACGAATCTTACTAATACATGTATACCAATGATAGCTACTGCACACGCATACTGGAGTAAAAAGGCCCGCTCTCCCAAACGTACGCCACATACACTCCTCGTCATTTGAATATCTCAACCNATAATTTTTATTTACATACATATGTGCCTAATTGTTTGTTTTTTATGTTTTGTTTTCAATAAACACCAGACTCCCTGACAAGGTACATTAAACAGGTAGTATCAGTAGAGCAAAAACAACATTTGCGTGTATTTTGTTGTTGCTTCTGGTATCGAAAGTGTCAAAAACTGTTCTGAATTTTTTCTTCTAAATCAAAGCGTGCCATGTGAAATACAAAAAATTATAAAAAATAAAAAATTGAAATTGGAAAAAATAAAAATTGATGCAACTTTCTTTCCTAGTAAATTTGTTTGCTTCTCGAAGCATTGATCCATCCTTTGCAAGGCCCAGTAATCAGCGGTCGTGCTGCTGAGTTGGGCGAACGTTCCAAAAGCTGCTATTCAATCGCTTGTTTTGTATGGAAAAAGGTTTCACATGCAAATGGATTTTAACAATTCAGAATTTTTGTGAAAAAAAATTAAAAATATTTGACATTTTCGAGACCAAATAATTTGAAAATAAATCAAATCAGCTGCTCTACTGATACTACCTGTTCAATGTACCTTGGCTCAACCTTTTAATTCTTATTATTTACATTTTTCCTTTTGTTTATTTAATATTCATTACATCCGATTTTAAAACTTTATACAGATTTAAGAAAAATGTCAACAAAGGGGTCGAATAAAGTGCAAGTTTCAAGTGTCTGTAAAATCGCGTTGATTTTTGAAATTTTTTTTTGGTGAGGGTGCTGCGCATTTTCTTTCATACAAAGCATGCTCGACAAAATTTTTATATGGAATAAAATGCGCAGCACCGTCAATAAAAAAAAAATTTTTAAATCAGCGCTATTTTACTTGAAACTTGCACTTTATTATACTATTATAATGGGCTACAAAACTGCTTATCCGAAATTTTTCTAAAAATATTATTAACTTATTCACGGCAGGCCGTTATAATGGCATACTCATTTGTTGGCATTTTTTAAGAATTGTTTCCAGCTCAAGAAAAACGAAAAAATCATATAAAATGCTGCCCAAGAAATGGAAAAGAAATTTTCTTTTTAAGTTTTAATTTGTAAAAAATTTTAAAATTGCATTTACCCGTAAAATATGCAATATTTTTACAAAAAATTAATATTAAATGAACAAAAGGAAAACTGTAAACTAAGGATTAAAAGGGTGCGTAATTCAAATGACGACCCTACAAGAATTGGGTTATGGAAACTACACAATCTCATTTATCTTTCTAACACATTGCAAATTTTGCGTTGGTTCAAAACGTTGGTTCAAAAGAGACCATTAAATAACGCCATAAGTTGAAAGAAGATAAAAAATCACATGTATACATTTGTTTTCATAATTTTTTGCACATTGGCCTTAAAAACGTGATGGGAGTGTTTGATGGACATTTCCATCACCATTGAGTTACACATGATTAATCAAATGACTACCACTGTTCTTGTAGGGGAGGAGTGTATATGAGCACTTCTCTCACCCCCCGTATCGCGACCAGCCTCCCAAGGCACATGAACGTACTCCAACTCAACTGCAACGGACTCCAGAGCAAGATTAAGGAGATAGCAGTCTTCATGGGTCGGCACGGCATATTGATAGCTGCGGTCCAAGAAACGAAGTTGCACAGCAACCCAACTCTGTTGGGTTGCGCCGCCTACAATGTGCTCCGTAAAGATCGCGAGCGAGATAATGGTGGAGGACTAGCGTTCATTCTACACCACACAGTGCAGTATCGGCTAATCGAAGAAGACATCGACCCAAGGGACACTACCCTAGAATGTCAGGGCATAGCTGTCCGGTCAGGCGATGTCGAGCTCGAAATATTTAACGTGTACATACCCCCTGTCACCTGCTGCCCGGCTGGATATCTCCCTGACATAGGTGCGCTACTCAGAGGCGAAAACCGATTGGTAGTAGGTGACTTCAATGCGCACCACGATCTTTGGCACTCAAGCCTGGCCAATGATCGGAGGGGAAACAGTTTGGCTGAGCAGATAGACGATTCGACATTCTGCACCATGAACGACGACGCCCCCACCAGGATTGTGGGCAGCTGCAGCAGCTCGCCAGACCTAACAATTGCTAGCGCTGGTCTGATAAATAGCATATCATGGCGCCCTATGCTAACGTTAGCATCAGACCATCTGCCCATAATCATCTCGATCAATAAGCCCACCGACTTTGCTCCCGCGGATCACCGAACCTACACCAACTTCAACAAAGCTGATTGGAACGGCTTCGCGGAAGTTACCGAGAGCAGCTTCGCCGCCCTCCCCACACCCACAGACGTACATGCTGGCGAACGCCAGTTCCGCAAGGTAGTCACAGCCACAGCAGCTCGCTTCATACCATCCGGACGCATCGCGGAAGTCCGCCCAAATTTCCCGGCTGAAGCAGCTGTACTAGCAAATGAGCGTGACCACCTACGCCAGGTCGACCCCGGGGACCCTCGCTTGAGGGAACTTAATTTGGAGATTCGGCAACTGGTTAATCAACACAAGCGGACAAAGTGGGAAGAGCACTTGAAGGCCTGTAACTTCACCTCTGGTGTGAGTAAGCTCTGGTCAACCGTGAGGTCCTTGTCCAACCCGACGAAGCGTGATGACAGAGTGGAAATTTCATTCGAAGGTCACGCCTCATCGGACCCGAAGAAATGCGCGAACTATTTCAGTCGGCAATTCACACTGCATCCTTCGGTAGCCAAGGCCAAACGTCGAGTGACCAGGAGGCTGCACAAACTGCCCAAAAACGATGCACCACTTGTTTTCACCAGCGGTGAAGTGAAGGGGGCCATCGGGAAGGCGAAAGCCTCCAAAGCCATTGGACCCGACGGAATCTATATGCTGATGTTGAAAAATTTGGGGCCTGTGGGGGTAGAATACCTCACGGAGGTCCTCAATTTGTCTATGACCACTCTCATCATTCCTGATGTGTGGAAATCAGGGAGAGTGGTCCCACTGCTGAAACCGGGGAAGCCCGCCAACAGAGGAGACTCTTATCGCCCGATAACGCTCCTTTCCCCGGTTGCGAAGACACTTGAGGCCCTGCTGCTCCCATACTTCACCTGCCACCTAACCCCAGCGAAACATCAGCATGGCTTCCGTAAAGTGCACAGCACAACAACAGCACTTAACGCCATATACACCCAGATAACTCGTGGCCTAAATCGAAACCGCCCCTGTGAGAGAACTGTCCTAGTAGCGCTGGACTTGTCAAAGGCACCGTCTGTCATTCCACGCTGCTAGAAGACATTGAGGGCTCCTCTCTCCCACAGGGACAGAAGCGATGGTCAGCGAATTATATGAGTGGTCGGCAATCATCAGTAATCTTCAGAGATCAAACCTCGAAACCAAGAAGAATAAAACAAGGGGTTCCACAAGGTGGTGTTCTCTCCCCCTTACTTTTTAACTTCTATATCTCGAAACTCCCCCAGCCCCCTGAAGGAGTTTCCCTGATCTCGTACGCTGATGACTGTTCGATTTTGGCGTCTGGGAATGGAATTGATGACCTCTGCTCAAAAGTAAACGGCTATCTCTCCAGCCTTTCTCGCTTCTTCACTGCAAGGAGCCTAACCCTCTCCCCAACGAAATCAACGGCGACCCTCTTCACCACCTGGACGAAGGAGGTCAGGCTTGAATTAGGCATTCACGTCGACGGCACACCCATACCGACGGTGAACAACCCGAAAATTTTAGGGGTTACCATTGATAGCCTGCTCTCTTTCTCCGCGCACACAACCGCAGTTGTCAACAAAGTACAGAGCCGCAACAAGGTCCTCAAGTCGCTCGCCGGCAGCACTTGGGGCAAAGACAAAGAAACGTTGCTGACAACATACAAGGCAATTGGCCGGCCGGTTCTAAATTATGCTGCGCCAGTTTGGACGCCGGGGACTAGTTGGACGCAGGGACGAAGCTACAGACTTGTCAGAACGCCGCACTCCGGACAACGACTGGGTGCCTTCTGATGACGCCTGAGCATCACCTACACAGTGAGGCCCAAGTGCTCCCCGTAAGGGAACACAACAAGATGCTCTGTAAGCAGTTTCTTGTGGGGTGTCACAGAAGTAAACACCGCAACAGACACGTCAGGGGGCACCTATTCATGTACAAGGACGCAGTCCAGACCTACACAGACCAACCACTGGACCCAATGACGTACAGACGAGCGATTAACGACATTTATAGGGAGACTGTCTCCACCTACCTCGACTCCCGGCCTAGGAATGTCGTTATCGGAGCCCAATCACCACCTGTGGAAGAGACGGAGCTTCAGTTACCTAGAGAGACCCGCGTTACCCTGGCTCAGTTACGGTCTGGATATTGTAGCCGCCTAAACAGCTACCTGTCCAGACTCGACCCAAACATCCCAAATGAGTGCCCGGCATGTGGAGACTCCCCCACGACACCAACCACCTCTTCACATGCCAGCTCAATCCGACTCAACTAACACCCCTCTCCCTTTGGTCCGACCCCATCGAAACAGCTCGTTTCCTGGGCCTACCGTTAGTTGAGCTTGACGATAATGATTAAAAGTTGACCCGAAACAGGCGGGGCTTAGTAGTGCCGCTACAACAACAACAACAGCAGTTGTTATCACTACCACAAGTAAACGCGAGCTGACAGCCGGTTCTACGTACCGGAATGACTCGGGTTTTACCCGACCAAGGGCTGTTGTTTCGGCGATCTAACCCCGTTTAGGTCGGCGAAATCCATCATACCTTGTTCGATACTGGGGCCACATCTCCTTCGTACCCTTCTGCTCAGGGCTGGTATAGAGTCTAACCCAGGTCCAGAAATTTACACATGCTGCGTATGCCAGATACGACTGCATACGAACTCCACCTCGGTCAGGTGCAATGCCTGTTACGGGTGGAGTCATCTCCGTACCTGCTCGGGCCTACGTACGCACCGGCAATGGACCACTTCGTTCGCGGCCCCATGCTATGCGAATCGGACCGCCTAAACGATAAACCGCCAATCGCACAGAACCAACGCACCCACACTCCAACACAACACAACTGTAGACATGCAAACAAACAACAGCAACCACACACCGCCGCCGGCAACTCCTAGTCCCTCCGACAAGCTGCTCGGTTTGTCAGTCCAGAATATACCGCAACGTGACATCAGTCAAGTGCAACTCCTGCCTTGGCTGGTGCCACTTTAGGGCATGCTCAGGACTTCGCAACACGCGTGATTGGACGAGTGCCTATGTGGGCCCCTGCTGTGCTTCCCAGTAGCATGCCTCGCCCGCGACGCCGCCCACCACAACCACAAGGCAGCACCTCCGTTTTCAGCACATACAGCAGGGAGCCGGCAGGCAACACAACTCTCTCACACCACGCATCACAATTGGTCTCCAAAGGCACACAAAGGTGCTACAATTTAACTGTAACGGACCTCAGAGCAAGATCGAGGAGATAACTGTCTTCATGGGAAGGCAGGGATTATTGATAGCAGCGGACCAAGAGACAAAGTTACACGGCAATTCAACCTTGTTGAATTGTACCGGATACAACGTGCACCGTCGAGGAGGCTTAGCGTTCATCACGCACCACGCCGTGCAGTATCGTCTTATCGAAGCAGACTCCGACCGCAGGGATACCATCCTAGAACGTCAGGGTATTGTTATCCGGTCAGGCGATGTTGAGCTCGAAATATTTAACGTATATATACCCCCTGTCACCAGCTGCCCGGCAGGATATCACCCTGAAATAGGTGCGCTACTCAGAGGTGAAAACCGTATGGTAGGTGGCGACTTTAACGCGCACCACGATCTTTGGCACACAAGCCTGTCGAATGATCGTAGGGGAACACATCTGGCTGCGCAGATAGATGATTCGACATTCTGCACAATAAACGACGACGCACCCACCAGGATTATGGGCAGCTGCTGCAGCTCGCCAGATCTAACAAGCAAGCAATATACATCAAATAAGCAAGAAATAAATCAAATTTTGCGTTATTGTCGTTTGTGTTATTTCACCCCCTTAAGAATAATTTCCCTTAACATAAATCGTACGGCGGGAATAGCTCCGGGTTGAAACAATTTTATTTCACCTGAGTTCCTCCTAAACAAATAGGTGTAAACTGCAACAATTCTTTGTTAATATCTCGACGCTATTCTTCCTGAAATACTTATAATAAAATTAATATACAACCATCCTAAATATACATACATATATTTTTAAAAGAAATGAACAAGAGTTCAGTTAACTTACATTGTAGGAGTGAATTCATTATTTAAGTAGTTTAACTTTTTAAGAGAAGTGGTGCAAATTCATTCTCTTTAACGCCTCAGCAGAACTTGTTCGGATGGATTTTCGTCCATTTCTGTTTGCCATATCTTAAATATTAGGATGTCTGTTCCAGATGAAAGAGATGCGCAGGATTCGAAGGCGCCTTTCAAAACAATTGATATGTGCATGCAAGAAACGAAAGGCTCTTTCCGAGTTCTTTGTTGATCAAAACCAGTGCTCGAGAACTTGGGTATACTGTAATTTTGAGCAAAAAAAAAACCGACTTAAAAACAAAGTATATATATATATATTTCATGATCCAATGATCGGATCTAAACCAAATTAGTATGGGACCACCTCTGGGACACTACCTTTGCAAAACTACCGTTGCAAAAAGAATTATCAAAATCGGTTGACGTGGTCCAACGTTATGCGGTTACATACATAAAAAAATATATATACAGTATTGGCCAATACAATAGCACCCCCATTTCAAAGTGATATTGTTTGCCACTCATGTTTATTTATTTATTTTTAAGAATTTTCAATTAAAATACAGTTCATTCTCTCACAAAACTCACATAAACTCAAGTTTAAAACTTTTTAAAAGACCGCAAAAAAGTGCAACAAATTTTCACCCAAATTTCAAACTTTTTTCTCAGAAGCGGAAGAATTTTTTTGAATACACAGTTTTATAGCCCATTCAATTTTAGTCTAATAATGTGCAAGTTTCGAGTGGCTAAAAATTATCGTTGATTTTTTAGAATTTTTTCCGCTGAGGATGTTGCGGGTTTCTGCCATATAAAAATAAATTGTGTTTAGTCGTTATATGGAAGCAAATGAGACAAAAAAAATTCTAAAAAATCAACGGTAATCTTTAGCGACTTGAAACTTCCACATTATTGAATGCGTTATAAAACTGTGTACTCAAAAAAATTCTAGAGCTTCTGAGAAAAAAGTTTGAAATTTAAGGGAAAGTTTGTTGCCCTTTTTTGCGGTCTTTTAAAAAGTTTAAAACATTGGTTTATATGGGTTTTGTTAGCGAATGAACTGTATTTTAACTGAAAATTCTTAAAAACAAATAATTAAACATAAGTGGCAAACAATATCGCTTTGAAAGGGGGGTGCTATAGATATGTCCAATACTGTATATTCCGACGAACTGATAACCTCCTCCTTTTTTGGAAGTCGGTTAAAAAGAGGTACCGTAGGAGGGAATGGTGAAGTGTAAACAGCTAGACTCAAGTCCCGTTTCAATCTTCATCCATGGTTCTGAGCAAAATAATAAAGTTTGCAGCAAAATCCATTCTGAAAAGTACTTTTAATCATAAAACTGCTTTAGCAGGAGTTAATGTCTACTCTGAAAATCAGGCTTCTATTAAATACATATCTACAGCGCAACAATACCTAGTCGAAGGTAGCTATTCAAGGAAGAATAGTTCTAAGCGATTTAGCTACGTGATGCACAAAGAATGTAATCTGGGTTCCCGGGCAAAGAAATGTGCCTGGAAACAGCATTGGCACTGAAGGGAACTAATCTATTACTCTTCAATTCTGTCCCAGATGCCGCCAAGCAAATTATTTTCAAACGAACTACATACATAACTATGGCCGGGAGCGGTTTTAATTGAACAAGAAAACTTCAGGTGGCCGAGTTCTTGATTGTCACCCCATTATATCGGAGCTTACTGTATAATTATTTTAACTAATTGTTTTAACAATTCCTTTCTGTAGTCAATACGAAATTAATTGTTTAATATGATTTAAACAAATAAATAAATAACGGAAACTGTTCAATGGAAATACACGAAGCGTTCCCGACTATTGATTTTGTAACGTAGCTTCACTACGCTAAAATACCATACCCAAAATCGCCCTAGCATGCACCGTACACTCAACATAGGTATATATAAGTAAGTGCGTATACATATGTACCAGGGTTGTTGCGAATATTCTCATTCGCATTCGCAACTGCGGAACTTCCGCATTAATTTTAACATTCGCATTCGCTTTCGCATTCGCAATAACCAATGCCGAGCTTTTGCGAATGCAAATGTTGTGCAAGTGCATCGATAAAACGTATATATGGCAAAATGACAAATTGTAGCCAATATTTTTGCCTGTGGTCGTGGGGTATTTGTGTAATAAAACTGGTCAAATATCATATTTATCAACTTTCATAAAATTGTCTTTAAACATATTATTTATAAAGCTATATAACCGAGCTATCAATGGGTGTTCACACAAGTTCCCACTTCTACTTCACCTTTAACGTACGTCAAAGAGAACATAGTCCTTTAAATAACATTTTTTTTTTCTGTGCTTTAAATACCTGCACATTGGAAATAGCTGCTATAACTTCTACCGCTTAGACTTTGTTGCTTTTTCAATTTTTCCTAATAAACAATCGTGGTAGAAAGCTCAATAAAAATATTAAAAATATTAAAAATTACATAATAAATCTTGGTTGCTAACTTATCAACACCTTCATAACACGGCTTATTTTTCAAGAAATATTTCTTCAAAGAGGTATAACTAATTTGTAGGGCCGAGTAGGATCTTCATTCCTTCACCAAAAACTAATTCAAAGGTCCCTTTACGGATCTAAGAAAAGAAAATCCGCCCATACTCGCGCCGGAAAGAGTGGCGGCCATTTTTATTTCACTAGACCAACCTTACCAGTTGTTCCAAATATCATAAAGTATATCAAAATATTAAAGATTAATGTAATTTATTCTATATTTAGCACAATATCATTTATAAGATGTGTCTTAACAAAGCTGAAGTCAATTTCCAAAAATCCAATTACGAATCCAATATGGCTTCCCAAAATTTAAAAAGTTACTGAATTTTCATGAAATTTGGTATTTAGAGGTTCTTAAGTTTGCTCATTACAAATTTCAAACTAGTTTTTGAAATTTTAAAATGAAAAATTGAATAAGGCGTCCGAAATTTCCCAAAATTAAAACCTGAATGACTTTATTCAAGAACGAGAAAACTGAAGTTTTGGAAATGACAAATTTCGTATAAAATAAAAAAATATTTAAAAAAACTGTTTGGGCCTTGATCAAATAGTTTCGGCTGAACATACAGCAGACGACCCCAACTATCCCTAACTTATAAATATAATTACTGCTATTATTTCATAATATTTGGCATCTTGCTGTGAGTGGTCGTGTTTTTGTAGCGCTGCGTTGAATCACGTTTTTAATAGTAATTACCGGGTATTAATTGCATTTAATTGCAATTGGTAAGACTTTGTGCCAATACCAGTGCTGTGGCTGATCATTGCTTCAAGTTTTACATTATATTTCATACCTCCAAATAAGTTTATTCAGCAAACACAAACATGCAAAACCTAAGAAAAAGTGCCCGAAATATTTCCTCTCCACATCAAACTCCAATACCAACCAAAGACCATAACAGTCCAACAACGATGAGTTTGTTGAGAAACTCGAAGCGAAATTAGAAGCATACACGAAGAGCATAATAGCAAAAATAAACGAGAGTGAAGAGTGTGTAATGCAAAAAATCTGTGAAATTTCGGCTGAACTTGCTAACCTCAAATCAACAGTGAAAATAATGGATGATAGAGTGAGTACGCTAGAGCAGCAGCGAGGCGAAAATGAAGAACAAAATAAAAATGTTCACACATTATGCCAGCACGTTGACGAACTGGAGAACGCGTTAGTGTCAACAGATGTAATTATGTATGGTGTCCCGCAAGTTGAAGTGGAGAATTTAGTTTCGATATTCTCTCAACTATGTAAAACAATTAAACTTTCCCAGCTTACCATCCGCTCTTCTTTTCGACTGCGCAAAAACGCTAGCAGTAACAGCAAGCCCTCCCTTATTATTTTCAAACTAAATTCAGCATATGACCGCTCACTTTTGTTTAAGGCGATTGCTGATTTCTTTAAACCCAGCCGTAAATCGCTAACTCTCCACGATATAGGGATCAATGCTGAGGGGAAGTTTTTCGTCCACGAATGTTTAACCAAGAAGAGTCGTGAATTAATACAATATGCAACTAAGCTAAAGAGGCAAAAACGTCTGACGAGTGCATTTACGATTCGTGGGAATATTTATGTGAGAAAATATCCCGGCGGTGAAGCAGTTAAAAGTACTGGATTTTAAAAGCGTCGATCGCGTCGCAGCTGCTATTTAAACCATAAGTATGAGAATCAAAATCAGAATGTTAACCAAACTCGTTTCGCTGTTAGATGTAAATAATTCTAAGATATTCTCTGTCTGTCTCTTGCCTGCCTTCGTTCTTTTTCTATTTATTCTCTTTTCTTCCTACACTCTCCTTGTAAATAGCCGTTTGCAAGCATCTCTTGTATGTAACTGGTATGAACAGTGACGTTAGTGTGCGCACTAACAAAGATAATTTGAGGCTACCTCTTAAATTAACGTGCGAATACCATGATGGGCTCAATATTTGTCACCTTAATGCCAGAAGTCTAACAGTAGATAAACTTGATTTTTCATAATCTGAAAATTGATGTGATTTGTGTAACCGAGACTTGGTTCAAACCAGACATTGAAAATCCAGTCTATGCTCTGCGCGATTTTGCAATGGTAAGAAATGACAGATCGACTGGTTGCCGAGGTGGCGGAATAGCCATTTATTATAAAGCTAGTTTCANGCTCTGTGCGATTTTGCAATGGTAAGAAATGACAGATCGACTGGTTGCCGAGGTGGCGGAATAGCCATTTATTATAAAGCTAGTTTCAATTGCAGACTTTTGTATAAGTCCTCCCGCTCTGATACTGTTGAAAGTATATTTGTTGAATTCAGTGATAACGTACAAAAGTGCCTTGATGTGTGTGTCTACAATCCTCAAATATGTAATGAACTAACTTTTCTATTCACTAAAGTAAATGAATGTCCTTGAGCTATGTGAACGTCCTCATATGTGGTGATTTTAATGTAGATATTTCAATAAACAACACCAGATCAAAGAATTTGTTAAATAACTTTAACGATAGTGGTATTACCGTCGCTAATAAATATGCAACTCGCTTTGCACCGCACTGTAAGCCAAGTATGCTGGATCTCATTGGTGTGAGCATTATTAATAATGTAAAACATATTGATCAATTCCCCCTGTCTGGAGTATCTGACCATGAGTTATTGATCTTATGCTATAATATATAGTTTTGCAAAATAAAGCCAACAACCAACGTTACATATAGAGATTTTAAAAATGTTAATACCACTGCCTTATGTAATGAAAGTTCCTCACTGGACTGGAACTCTTGTTGGCTCCTTTCAAGTGTTGACGATAAATTAGCCCACTTTACAATGCTGGTAAAATATTTGTTTGACAAATATGTTATTCTCCGTAGTCTTAAAATATCGGACAATAGAAAGCCCTGGTTCACTAATAACATTATAACCCTCATTAAGGATCAAAACAGGGCATATAAGTACTGGAAGCGTAATCCCACAGTTGATCGCTGGAATGTCTATAAAAACTTAAGGAATAAAATAACAAAAAACTTGCGTCAAACGAAAAAAAATTACCTTAAAAATAAGTTTAATAATAACGTTTCCTCTAAGGTGTTATGGAAAAGCTTGAACTCATTGGGAGTATGTGCTAAGGAAAAGAAAACTTGCATCATTGATGCAAATGATATGAATTCATATTACATAGGAGAAAATAGACAATCAAACGCATCCTCTTTTGCAGTTAACCAGAGTCTAGTTTGTAATCCTGTCCATGAATTTACGTTTAACACAACTACTGAAGATGAAGTTGTCAAATGCATCTTTGGTGTAAAATCGAATGCCATTGGTGTAGATGGACTTAGCCTACGTTTTTTTAAACTGATCCTCCCTTTTGCTCTTCCCTCACTTACACATGTCAAATTTTCCCTAACCACTTCGACTTTTACAAACCAATGGAAAATTGCAAATGTCATTCCGATCCCAAAAAGCAAGATTTGCGAATCTCCCGTGAACTATAGGCCTATCAGTATTTTACCAGCATTATCAAAAGTGTTTAAAAAATTATTTCCAATCAAATAATATTACACTTAAATAAATACAACCTCTGGAGTGAGTTTCAATCTGGATTTAGATCTGGTCACAGTTGTTCCACAGCCGTGATAAAGGTAATGGACGACATTCGCCCCGCTTTCGATAGCAAATTTTTAACAATTTTGGTACTCTTAGACTTCTCTAAAGCTTTCGATTCCGTCAATCACAATATTCTAGTCTTAAAATTGCAACATTACTTCGGGTTAACTAAAACATCGGTTAAATTAATGGAAAGCTACCTTTCAAATAGACTCCAGCAAGTCCAATGTGGGAACGTGTTTTCTAGTCGCATGATAATCCCGTCAGGAGTTCCTCAAGGATCTATATTGGGCCCTATACTCTTTACCGCTTTCATTAATGACATAGTTCACTGCTGTCAAAATGCGTCTATACACCTTTACGCTGATGATACTCAAATTTATTATTCACGCTGATGATACTCAGATTGCCAAATTACCTTTATTTAAACGCAGCCAAAACACAGGTACTTCCAATATCGCACGATGCTTTCGACTTTACTAACTTATCGCCTATCATTCTGGAAGACTCGGAAATCCAATTTCGACCAGTAGTAACCTACCTAGGATTTAAAATTAACACTAACCTTACTTGCACGGATCACATAAGTTATAGCGTATCAAAAATATATTACACGTTAAGAAATCTGTGGCATACTTGCTACTGCCTACCAACTAATACAAAACTTAAATTAGTGAAATCTCTCATCGTTCCTCAAATAACCTACTTTGAATCGGTATATTGCAAGCTAAGTTACGAATCTAAAAATAAACTAAATTTAGCTTTAAATAATACTGCTAGATTCATATATTGTAAAAGAAAGTTTGACCACATTTCGCCGTACACTAAAAACATTCTCGGTTTCAGCTTTGAAAATTACTTAAAGGTCCGAAATATTTTATTTATTTTCAAAATAATTAGATATCGCCAACCAGACTCCCTTTTTAGAAAATTAACTTTTGTTCAGTCCTCTCGCACTTATAATATTATAGTCCCAAAATATAAAACATTAACGGCCTCCAGACTGTTCTTTGTTAGTGCCATCAGACAATGGAATTCGCTACCAATTTCTGTTAAAAGCATTAAAGCAGAGAGATGTTTCAAAACGGCAATTACATATATATTTACTTAGTAACCTATGTGCCTCCCTCTCTTAACTTCTTCATCTTTAGTAATTCATTTTACCTATTCTTATCCTGTACTAAAGATTATGATATATTACTGTTAGGTTAAGTCTAAAGTAAGTTTAAGATCTGTAATTTAAATGTTAAATTTGTGCAATGAAAAGACTATATGTCTTACCGTACATCTGTCACAAATAAAATAATAATTAAATAATAATTCTTTCGTATATAAAAGATTAAATTTTGCTAAAAAAATATATTTTGTTACTTAACTGAAAATGGCAGTTTATTTGACAGTTGTCAACCAAAAAAGTCTGAAAGTGTTACAGAACTCGAGATCAGTGAGGCTGAAAAGATAGTCGTAAACTCTTAAGGTTTTAATTTGACGTAAATTCGTGACTAACGTGTCTAAAACCCTTATCAGTAGCATCTTAAAAAGTATTAGCCTATTGTGAGAAAAATTAACAGCTGTAAATTCTCCAAGTTTTAATTTGACATAAAATTTTTGATCAACAGGTCTTAAAACCTAATCAGTGGAAATTTTAAAAACATTGTCTTATTTTAAGAAAAACTTACAGTCCATTTGACAGCTGTCAACTGTCAAGGTTTTAATTTGACATAAAATTCGTGATCAGCTTGTCAAAAAACCTAATCAGTGGTGTTTTCAAAATAATTTTCTTAATTTTAGAAAAATTGGCAGTTGATTTGACAGCTCTCAACTGTCAAACTATAAATTTTATGGCATATTCGGATTTAGCATTACAATAATACTACGATCCCGCAGTTTTATTATAATCGTAAAAGCCTTTCTAGTTCGCGTAAAACATGCCTTCTCCGACCACTGTGTGGCGCAGCAAACGCGTATAAACTCCGCAAACACACCAAATCAGACAACCATGCGCGCTAACATATCGAGGAAATTCGCTACATACTGGTACGCAAAAACACAAATTCGAAATGGTTCCGCTCACTTCTCCAACAACTCCTGTAAAACACAAGCTAAAGCTGCCAACATGACTTTCCTCCTCGCGGAGACTGACTGGTTGGAAAAGGCTGTAGGGCTTCATGCAGCACTCCAAAACCTTTTTGACACGGTCTCAGTAGGCAGGGGGCGCGATCCGTTGGGCCTACCCCATATCCGACCTGCCCTTAAGATACCGCGTGGTTAGCGGGCGCTGTGAGGGGTAAAACCGCCCCTTGCAGCGCCAAGCGTCCACGAATATATATACGGGGGATTAGGCAGCCTTCAGGCGACTTGGGGACCGCACTAATGATCAGTTGTCCGTAGGTCACCATTTTGGGCCGCCAACACCGCCAGCCTCACAGAGGACCGCTATCCGTACTCGCTGTCATCCAGGGCCGACGCCACCGTCTTCGTCACTTCATTCATTTATGAGATTTATCGCGATCGATAATATTCCAAATCAATTTTTGCATTCTTTTATCGCGAGTGAAAAATGCAAACAAATTTATCATCTCTCACATTCGGAATGCGATCGAAAAAAGCAAAGAAATTTCCTCTCACTCGAATATGAGGAGTCCGAGCATTGCCGATGTCGGCCTCTCATAAATGAGAAAAACGATGCAAATAATCCATTCGCGATCACTCACATTATCGCGAAAAATTTTCAACGACGTTGTATGGGAGATATTTTTCGCGTTTGTTTTGGGTATGCATTTTGTTATGCATATAGCATACATACTTCCTACTAATATTATAAATGTGAAAGTTTGTATGTTTGGATGTTTGGGAAATCATCACGCGGAAACGACTGAACGGATTTGTATGAAATTTGGTACGCAAATAGCTTATGGGCCGGATTGGTTAATAGGCTATTTTTTTAAGAGTTTAAAAAAGTTTAATTTATTTAATATGCGGGAACGACTGATTGGATTTGCATGAAAATTTCCACAAAGATAGCTTATGACCTAGGTTGGAAAATAGGCTACTTTTCTTAAGAGTTGCCACCTGTTAAAAAAGTTTCATTACATTAATATGCGGAAACGACTGAATGGATTTGCATGAAATTTTGCAAGCAGATAGCTTATGACCTACAGTGGAAAATAGGCTAATTTTTTGGAAGAGTTGCCACCTGGTAAAAAAGTTTAATTTAATTAATACGCGGAAATGACTAAACGGATTTGCATGAAATTTTGCACACAGATAGCTTATGACCTAGGTTAGAAAGTAGGCTACTTTTTTAAGAGTTGCCACCTGTTAGAAATGTTTAATTTAATTAATACGCGGAAATGAGTGAACTGATTTGCATGGAAGTTTTCACACAGATAGCTTATGAGCTAGGTTGAAAAATAGGCTACCTTTTTTAAGAGTTACCACCTGCTAAAAAAGTTTAATTAAATTAATACGCGGAAAAGTCTGAACGGATTTGCGTGAAATTTTGCAAGCAGATAGCTTATGACCTACAGTGGAAAATAGCTTATTTTTTGGAAGAGTTGCCACCTGTTAAAAAACTTTTAATTAAATTAATGCGCGGAAAAGACAACAGATTTGCATGACATTTTGCACAGAGATAGCTTATGACCTATGTTGGAAAATAGGCTACTTTTCTTAAGAGTTGCCACCTGTTAAAAAACTTTTAATTAAATTAATGCGCGGAAAAGACAACAGATTTGCATGACATTTTGCACAGAGATAGCTTATGACCTACAGTGGAAAATAGCTTATTTTTTGGAAGAGTTGCCACCTGTTAAAAAACTTTTAATTAAATTAATGCGCGGAAAAGACAACAGATTTGCATGACATTTTGCACAGAGATAGCTTATGACCTACAGTGGAAAATAGCTTATTTTTTGGAAGAGTTGCCACCTGTTAAAAAACTTTTAATTAAATTAATGCGCGGAAAAGACAACAGATTTGCATGACATTTTGCACAGAGATAGCTTAGGACCTATGTTGGAAAATAGGCTACTATTTTAAGAGTTATCACGCATTAGGAAGGT
>NW_016158142.1:30415-31914 GCF_001687245.7 Rhagoletis zephyria
CCCTCCAAAGTAAGTCCGATAACTCAAGGCCCCTCCCATGCAAATTGGAATTTTCCTATTACATACTGAAACTTGGTATAGTGATATGTATGTGAAATCAATGANCGGATTTCGGAAGGATGGTCTTAGACTGAAAGTAAGTCCGATAACTCAAGGCCCCTCCCATACAAATTGGAATTTTCATATTACATACATATCTCTGGAAGTATTTGTGGGAGAGAACTGAAACTTGGTATAGTGATATGTATGTGAAATCAACGATGGCATTAATCGATTGATGTTTTAATAAGTTAGTTAATTCGATTAAATTCAATCTGATTACAGTTAATCATGATTAATTTTAATCTGACTAAACAGTTAATCGCAACCGCGATTAAAAAATTTATTTTTAGACATTAACTCTTAATTTGATCAAGTACGCTTGGTGATTAATTAAGTTATGCTGGAATTTCCCTGTGCACACAAAGCAAGTTAATCCGGTATGGCTAAGTCGGGCTTCCTCATCAATCTAAGCAATTTGGTGTGCATTTTCATTAAGATATATACCAACAAACGTTTTACAAACTAGGTTACTAATAACAATACTAAACTAGTATTACTAATAACAATAATTATAATTTTTTTATATTATGTGCTTTTTATAAGCGTAAAACACAAAATAATTACTATAACTGGTGTTTGGTTTCAAACTCGGACAAACTAGACAAATTAATCAGATTTTATTTTTAATTGGATTAACGATTAATGTTTTAAATTAATTAAACGTAATCGCAGCCAGCGATTAACGATTAAAAAAATGTTATCATTAATCGTACAGTTGATTACGACTAATTAATTTTAATCGTCAAACGCGATTAACATTTTAATCGTTAATTTTTAATCGTTAATCAGAATAACAGTTTGCCAACACTGTGTGAAATCATGTTCATATTCACGGAGAAAAATGGACGTTTTTGGAAAAGAGGCGTAGCACCTCCCATACTGACTGAAAGTTTCATATTGCATATCTCTTCAAATGTTTGGGGTAAAGCACTCAAGCTTGGTATGGAAATACATATGTATGTATGTATGTGAAACTAATACATACCATACTCATGGAGAAAAATGAGAGTTATTGGAAGAGGTTGGCAACTCCCATGCAAATTGATTTTTCTATGCTGCATATCTCTGGAGGTGTTTATTGCAGAGGACTGGAACTTGGCACCGAGATGTGTATACAAAATTAATTCCATACTCATAGAGAAGAATTTGTGTTATTCGAAAAGGGGACATGGTACCTCCCGTACAAATTTACTGTTTTATACTGCATATCTCTAGAGGTGTTCATGGTAGAGTACTGGGACTTGGTACCGGGGTATGTAAAATCAATTCTAAATTCATGGAAGAAGATTAGGGTTATAAGAAAAAGGGGCACTTCCGGTACAAATTTACTTTTTCTTGCCACATATTCCAGGAAGTGTTTGTGGAAGAATACTGGAATTTGGTATGGAGTTGTGTAT
>NW_016158142.1:33071-34962 GCF_001687245.7 Rhagoletis zephyria
GGCCTAAATACCTTAACTCGCTTAAAAAATAACGAGCTATAACGAAATGGGCACAGCAATAAAATCTAACATCATTAAATTATTTTTCATATTTGTATAAAAGCGCGGGGTGAAACCCGCGGGTATAAGCTAGTATGTACATATGTATATGTAAGTAATGCAAGCAAATGCTTTTCGGTTGCAAGGAATGTAGGAATATGCACGAATATATGAATTATGGTGGTAACATATATGTATGTATATATGTACATTAAATTACATACATGCATACGTGTANTGACGCCTTTAGACTATTTTTTGTGGGGCTACGTCAAGTCTAAAGTCTACAGAAATAAGCCAGCAACTATTCCAGCTTTGGAAGACAACATTTCCGAAGAAATTCGGGCTATTCCGGCCGAAATGCTCGAAAAAGTTGCCCAAAATTGGACTTTCCGAATGGACCACCTAAGACGCAGCCGCGGTCAACATTTAAATGAAATTATCTTCAAAAAGTAAATGTCATGGACCAATCTAACGTTTCAAATAAAGAACCGATGAGATTTTGCAAATTTTATGCGTTTTTTTTAAAAAAAAAGTTATCAAGCTCTTAAAAAATCACCCTTTATATTCCAAGCGTACACTTTTCAGTATAATGGTGTATCTGCATTAGAGTGGCCCACAAAATCCCTTTTTTCAATATTATTCAGTGCTCACGCAAATCTGTGTTCCTTTTGCTAAAAAATGAAATTACATAACTTGATTTAAAAAAATAATAAAATTTAGAGTTTAGTTTATTGCTAAACTTACTCGTCCTTCAATCCGTGCGCACGCGAAATTTCTCTGGAAATTTAAGTTTTCTAAGATCTTATAATGTGCTTTCGAGGCCGCTGAATACACTAGGAGAGTTATTTTTTCGAATCGGCTCTTACCTTTTTAGATAATACGAATAAATAATAAAAAAGGGGGAAAAAACCCAAAATTGAAATTTAAAATGTGATTATTTCCCAGAAAAATTTATTTGATTTTACGTCATGATGATGTGTATAGCCACAACCTTAGCGCATAAAATGAGTCATTGCAGAGGATTTTACGTTCATTACTTCTCGAGATATCGGCATATTATTGAACCTGATTCTAGATGCGTGGCTGATGCCTGTATTTAAAAAACGTACCGCTTTAAATTTTCGGCCTTTAGAAATTTGTTCGAAGTGTTATCTGATATTTTCAAGGTCGCTGAGTGTGCTGAACTAGTTTGTTTTCGCTACGTCCCAAATGTCGAGAGACAACTTAAAAAAAAAAACGTAAAAATATGAAAAATATAAAATTTTCTCCATTACAGTTTTTTTTTTTAAATCAAGTTATGTACTTTAATTTTTTAGCAAAAGAAACACAAATTTGCGTTAGCGAAAAAAGGGATTTTGTGGACCACTCTAATCTGCATGTTATGTTATTATAATGATTGCGTTTGTTTTTTATATCTAACTAGCGGACCCTCTGCCTGCTTCGCTAGGCATATCAAAATTAGAAATGAATAATGAACACTCGATTTAAATTCACTCTATGTGTATTTATTCTTTTTTTACAATATAAAATTAATGTTAATTTTAAACTTAAACTAACGCAAAGCCTTTTCGTAAACTACATTTTTTGTTTTGCCCTGAGTTGTGGTATAAATAAACAGAACTGATGGCTTTCCTACACGTGAACATGATACATATAATTGTCCGTGGGAGAAGCATGGATATTCTAAGTCAATTCCGCATAATTCCAGCGATTGTCCTTGTGCTTTGTTTATTGTCATTGCAAATGCAAGACGTATTGGAAATTGCAATCTTTTGAAGTCAAAAGCTAAATCTGGTGGAATCAGTGGAATACGCGGAATCAATACGTCTTCACCTTTGAATTTTCCTTT
>NW_016158142.1:39135-43917 GCF_001687245.7 Rhagoletis zephyria
AAAAAAACCAACACACTTTCGTAAAAATTTCGAGCTTTTTAATTCGATTTCCTAGATTTATTTTGAGTGTGCGGTTTTTTAGCCCATTAAATTTTAATATAACTAAGTTTTTTAAGATTCCTTTGATGAAAGTGTTGCTAATTTTCTCCATGAAAAAGAAAATGGCTGACATCGTCGACAAAAAAAAATTGCCAAGTTCAACGGTAAGTCCCAGCTACTTTAAACTTGCACTACTACTAAAATTGAATGGGCTAAAAACTAAAGAATATTAATAAAGCTCGAAATTTTTACGAAAGTATGTTGGTTTTTGGATGTTTCGCAAAGATTTAATCTTGGGTTTATACAGTTTTTCTAAAAGAATACATTATATTTTATAAACAGATAATTAAAATTAAATAATAAAATAAATAGTAAAATCTTGTCAATATGTGAGTGCCGTAAAGGTATCATATTTAAGAAAATCTCTTCTTATAACTAACGAAGACTTTGTTTCTATATGAAGCTGACTTCGACATTTTGTTTTAATAAAACTTAGTATCGAAAAGTTTCTTTAAAAATTTGCCTAGGCTATATTGTACTGGTTCGTTCAAGCCATTTTTCAAAACTTACAAAGGTAAATACGAACAGGCGAACAAAAGAGAATACAAAAAATTTCTTGCTATGAATTTTTAGAGCTATATATTTTTAGTATTCATTACAAAATTGTACTAAAAAGTACTGCGTAGTAGGAAAGTATATTGTAAATGAAATTGTATCAAACAAGTACAATTGTACCAAAAAATGCCAACACTGTTCTGTATACATACTTTTTTTCTTTTTTACTTTTTTACTCTTATTTTATCTTTCAGCTTCGCTAAAAGCACTTCTACCAATGCTTGGCTTACCAAATTTACGCCAATTGATAAAATTTTGCGATTTAAATTCATTTTCAATAATAGCCGTGTTTTATTTGTCCAGAAATTTAAGCTATTAGCTTATTTTGTATGGAGGACTTACCCAACATAATTATATTGGCTTATGAAAAGCTATCTTGGCTTGTATATTGAACAAGAGGCATTTCCATTCAGCATCAGAAATTTTCTCCTTCAGCCAATCAGAAAGAGGCAAGAACTTACTCTGACACTATTTGCAGTCAAACAACTGTCAAAATTAGGCTTACATAGGAAATAAGCTAATTTCGTTTTATTTGACCAAGATTTAGCTATTTGCTTGTGATGGTTGAATAAAACATTCCTAATGTAAATAACGATTCGCGTTGAATTGAAAATCGCCTGGTCTGAATAGGGATGGCAACTTTTTCACTTTCAACTTCTCATTCAACTTCGTATTCAACTTTTGTTGCCTGTAAAATCGCCTTGTGCGAATGCCCTATTTGTTTGTCTCGCCGACGAACAAACTCCGGGGACATCTGTTCTCCGTGGTACCAGATTTAAGTAACCATGGGTAATTGCGCAATTTTTTTGGCGCTAGCTCAATAACGCCAGTGCCACCTGTGGTGTCAGCGCACTAACCCAGCGCAATAGCGCAGTGTATTTAATTGAACACGGCGCCATCTGAGTGTCACCACAGTACCCATCTTCATACAGTGCAGTACATCATACAGTGCAGTACATCCCACGACAGTCGGGTCTACGGAACCGGAACGACCCAGACTTATATCTGGCCAAGGACTGTCACTCCAGCAACATTCCCCAAAAACTCTTTGGGGAATTTGTATGCTGCTACAACAACAACAACATACAGTGGTGTCATGTCTATTATTTCTATAAGCGCTGAGCAACGCTTGTACCGCCAACTGAATTTAATTGCTAGGAATGTAGTAAATGCCACGATATTCTATCATTCTTGATTAAAATCTTTAAATTTGCGTTCTCAACACTCAAATGCAAAAACAAAGTACGTGTAAATTTTCAAAGAGTTAAGGCGAATTGTGTGTGTGCCTCTTATATTGCTTGGTGTTAATGGCGCTGGCGCTTTCCATTTACTGGTGTTGGTACGGCAACTCCGGCTATGGTGTTACCGCAATTGCGCCGCGCAGCGCAGTGTTACCCATGCCTAGATTTAAGTCTCTGGTAAGACATTCGAAAGCCGTACACTTCTACCAGTTGAGCCTCCACCGACTCCGGGGGAATCTGTTCCCCGTGGTACCAGGTTTAAGTCTCTGGTAAGACTTTCGAAAGCCGTAGACTTCTACCAGGACTGGTAGCCTTTGGGGTGGCCCGGGATTGTTACACCCGTATCTCAACTAACGCTGTGGCCCCGCCGTCACTTGCTCTTTGCAGAATCATACCCAGTCAAGCCCGAAACGCAGCATTAAAAACCACATTAAAAAAAAGAAGAAAAAATATATATATATATCATCAGCGGCTACAGCAATCCTTCGCTAAGAGACCGTAGCACGTTTAAAGCAACCGTATCCAGCCGTACACGACGTGGGCGACAACCTACCCAACCGGGAGAACCTCCGCCGATTTCACCATGGCGCCCACCATTTGAGGCCGTGCCGTGGCCGCCAAACAAACCACGGATCATCAGTGTGAAGATATTCAACGGTCCACCGCTGGCCCACGTTGTTTCCAATCCATGCGACCAGCTGTTAGCTGTTCGCAATAACAAGCCACTCAGGCGACAACAGCGGCAGCAACAACCAACCCAGCCCGGGAGACCACCGCCGAAATGACGGTCACCCAACCATCACCCGAACACAGCTGACAAGAACGACCTGTTCAAAAATTTGCGGCTGCAGCGGCCCAAGAACAACAAACGTTTCCGTTGGAAGGGGCACCGCATGCTCGCCGTACAAGTAGACGCGAGCCGCGCCATCATAAGAGCGCACACTGGGGCCGCCCCATATAAGCTCAAAATTCTGAAATCATTTTCTTTCCATTAGAATCGCTTGAACTACTTTTTAAGAGTGAATTTTTTACGTCGAAACCCATTATTGATCATGCATTAACCCATTGGTGACCCAGTTTTTTGTAATATCTTATGTTAAGTTAATTTGATTTTATTATTGTGCAAGTTATGAATAATTTAACCCATTTACGACTTTGACTTAACGCATTGATGACCATATTTTAACCCATTAGTGGCCAATTTTTTATAGAGTATTTCCCCAGCTAATTTTATTAAAAATAGGCAAGTTTAGGTTACAAAATAATCAGGAAGAACGAGTCCTTTCGATTTGAGGATAGCTTTATCAAGGAACTCGTAATACTTAGAACTAAGTTAAAAGCGATAAAATTTAGTAACAGTAACAAAGTGTGTATTTGTTGTAATCACTAGGAAAGAGCATGAAACAGGTGAAGTCATATAGAGATCAGTTAGATAGTAAAAGATAGGAAATACTAGATACAAAAATTTACGTTTCAATGTAAAACATAATGGGATAAATGAATTGTCAAAGCAAAGTTGAAAGTAAAAATAATTTCAGCTCTCCGAAAAACATTTTTCAGAAAAATTGGTCAAAAAAGTCGAATTTATTTTTAGTTTCGTCTTTGATTGACTATGACCCATTATGTTTTATATTTAAAGAGACTTACAAATTAGGCATACAAAATATCGAAAGACAAGTAATGTATCTAATTAAAAACATTAATTAAATAAAAAACTAGCTATATTTATATAAAAAATAATAGTTAAAATAAAATAAAAATAAGTAATTTTTAAGCAAAAATCAAAACCGACTTCAATTCTCATATAAAAATTTAAGATTATCGTTAATCTCTTCATGATCCAATTACATTGGTTTACATCAAAAATGTTCTATGGATGCCACTATCCAATTCCTATGTAGAATTGCTCGGTGATTCAGAAAATCGAGTCAATTTTTTTTCTATGGATAGGTTTCGAGTAATTTTCAATTTACCGTTATTCAGCCTAAAGCAAAAAATGTTTTTTTTTTTTTTAATTACGTATATCTTACGAACCAATTCGAAAATCTTTTTATAAAATAATTAAAAGGATTTTGAGTATGAAGTTTTGTAACCCATTTAATTGTAGGACATTAAAGTGCAAGTTTGAAATAGCTAGGACTTACGCATTTCCATACGAAGTATGTTCGACGATTTTTTTTATGGAGAAAATGAGCGGCACCTTCACCAAAAAACTTGCCAAAAATCAACGGTATGTCTTAGCTACTTAAAACTTGCACTCAAAGTATTTTTTAAATATCTAATCAAAAACATCGATATTTTTACGAAGTTTGAAACTCAGCTTTATTCGATTTTTGTTAAGAAATAAACTATATTTTTATAAAAAAAAATAATTAAAATTAAATAATAAAAGAAATAGTCAAAACTTGGCAATATGTGGGTGCCTTATAGTTATGATAAGCACTATATAATGAAAACTGTGAAACTTATTCTTCATAGTCGGGATCTAAATCCCATCCAAGCCCCGCTAAACTAATATAATTCGCTTCAAGTTCTACTAACTCCATTGATTCAGCAAAGAGAGATCTCCGGTTGGTGACCATTGGCAACACGTGCGAGCAAGTAATCAGAGGATTTAATGAAACTAGCAATCTATTAAAAACTTCTCCTAAATTGTCTGTGGGACTCGTTTTCCTACTATAGATCTCTCTAAAGTTTTAAAGTCCTTGTTCGAACTAAATCCGCTTCTTACTAAAGATTTTAGAGTCCTTGTTAGAACTCAATCCGCTTTTTATTCATTGAGAAACCTAAAAATAATAAACAGTTTAAGTTTGAATTGAACCAGAATCAAACTTAACCAGAAGTACAGTATATTTTGCTTTGCTGCCTTTATGCTTAAGTGCACATT
>NW_016158142.1:44017-48522 GCF_001687245.7 Rhagoletis zephyria
GGTAGTGAATTTTTCTTCAAACTGCATTTCGCTATGTGCGGAGTTGTGTGGTTTAGTTGGGATTTCCCTGAATAANAGGAGTACTTATTGAATGAAATGCGGCAAATACAATTGCGCTGGACTCTAGTATGTATGTAGATACAATATTGCAGCAGCTTTCTACCTACCTTTTGTTTATTTTCCACTAATAATTAGTATGCTTTAGAAATATTTACGGAAATAGAGCACATGATTTCGCAGGTAGTGAATTTTTCTTCAAACTGCATTTCGCTATGTGCGGAGTTGTGTGGTTTAGTTGGGATTTCCCTGAATAACAGATATTTCGTAAATACGTACGTTTTTCATAAAATTTTATTTTGTAAGAGTTTTGGGTGTACACCTACCTAGTAACTAGTTCCTCACCAGTCCAAAATCGGCGAAAAGTGGTACTTTTAAAAAACTATTTTTTTCAGTTTTTTCACTAGAAATCTATATATATCTAAAGTCACGAATTCTGAAATTTTTGCTCATTCTGCGCTACTGTTCACTAAATAACTATGCACTTATATAAGTACACGCATATAGATACACTCATATATACATACATATGTATGTGTGCATGGATATGAAATGCAGACCTTCGTTTTATTGAGTTTTCTTCTAAGTAATACATACATCCATACATATTCTTATTCAGAACACCTAGCTGTCTTTCAAGCCTTGCTTGTGTCGCTAGTTTTCNAGATATTCAACGGTCCACCGCTGGCCCACGTTGTTTCCAATCCATGCGACCAGCTGTTAGCTGTTCGCAATAACAAGCCACTCAGGCGACAACAGCGGCAGCAACAACCAACCCAGCCCGGGAGACCACCGCCGAAATGACGGTCACCCAACCATCACCCGAACACAGCTGACAAGAACGACCTGTTCAAAAATTTGCGGCTGCAGCGGCCCAAGAACAACAAACGTTTCCGTTGGAAGGGGCACCGCATGCTCGCCGTACAAGTAGACGCGAGCCGCGCCATCATAAGAGCGCACACTGGGGCCGCCCCATATAAGCTCAAAATTCTGAAATCATTTTCTTTCCATTAGAATCGCTTGAACTACTTTTTAAGAGTGAATTTTTTACGTCGAAACCCATTATTGATCATGCATTAACCCATTGGTGACCCAGTTTTTTGTAATATCTTATGTTAAGTTAATTTGATTTTATTATTGTGCAAGTTATGAATAATTTAACCCATTTACGACTTTGACTTAACGCATTGATGACCATATTTTAACCCATTAGTGGCCAATTTTTTATAGAGTATTTCCCCAGCTAATTTTATTAAAAATAGGCAAGTTTAGGTTACAAAATAATCAGGAAGAACGAGTCCTTTCGATTTGAGGATAGCTTTATCAAGGAACTCGTAATACTTAGAACTAAGTTAAAAGCGATAAAATTTAGTAACAGTAACAAAGTGTGTATTTGTTGTAATCACTAGGAAAGAGCATGAAACAGGTGAAGTCATATAGAGATCAGTTAGATAGTAAAAGATAGGAAATACTAGATACAAAAATTTACGTTTCAATGTAAAACATAATGGGATAAATGAATTGTCAAAGCAAAGTTGAAAGTAAAAATAATTTCAGCTCTCCGAAAAACATTTTTCAGAAAAATTGGTCAAAAAAGTCGAATTTATTTTTAGTTTCGTCTTTGATTGACTATGACCCATTATGTTTTATATTTAAAGAGACTTACAAATTAGGCATACAAAATATCGAAAGACAAGTAATGTATCTAATTAAAAACATTAATTAAATAAAAAACTAGCTATATTTATATAAAAAATAATAGTTAAAATAAAATAAAAATAAGTAATTTTTAAGCAAAAATCAAAACCGACTTCAATTCTCATATAAAAATTTAAGATTATCGTTAATCTCTTCATGATCCAATTACATTGGTTTACATCAAAAATGTTCTATGGATGCCACTATCCAATTCCTATGTAGAATTGCTCGGTGATTCAGAAAATCGAGTCAATTTTTTTTCTATGGATAGGTTTCGAGTAATTTTCAATTTACCGTTATTCAGCCTAAAGCAAAAAATGTTTTTTTTTTTTTTAATTACGTATATCTTACGAACCAATTCGAAAATCTTTTTATAAAATAATTAAAAGGATTTTGAGTATGAAGTTTTGTAACCCATTTAATTGTAGGACATTAAAGTGCAAGTTTGAAATAGCTAGGACTTACGCATTTCCATACGAAGTATGTTCGACGATTTTTTTTATGGAGAAAATGAGCGGCACCTTCACCAAAAAACTTGCCAAAAATCAACGGTATGTCTTAGCTACTTAAAACTTGCACTCAAAGTATTTTTTAAATATCTAATCAAAAACATCGATATTTTTACGAAGTTTGAAACTCAGCTTTATTCGATTTTTGTTAAGAAATAAACTATATTTTTATAAAAAAAAATAATTAAAATTAAATAATAAAAGAAATAGTCAAAACTTGGCAATATGTGGGTGCCTTATAGTTATGATAAGCACTATATAATGAAAACTGTGAAACTTATTCTTCATAGTCGGGATCTAAATCCCATCCAAGCCCCGCTAAACTAATATAATTCGCTTCAAGTTCTACTAACTCCATTGATTCAGCAAAGAGAGATCTCCGGTTGGTGACCATTGGCAACACGTGCGAGCAAGTAATCAGAGGATTTAATGAAACTAGCAATCTATTAAAAACTTCTCCTAAATTGTCTGTGGGACTCGTTTTCCTACTATAGATCTCTCTAAAGTTTTAAAGTCCTTGTTCGAACTAAATCCGCTTCTTACTAAAGATTTTAGAGTCCTTGTTAGAACTCAATCCGCTTTTTATTCATTGAGAAACCTAAAAATAATAAACAGTTTAAGTTTGAATTGAACCAGAATCAAACTTAACCAGAAGTACAGTATATTTTGCTTTGCTGCCTTTATGCTTAAGTGCACATTTAAGATACCTACCCCAAAATGCGCATCTGAGACATTATTTTTAACATTTATAAGGAAACTGCTCCGATAGATGCATTCAACATACCTGCACATTGGCGATAGCTGCCTTAAAAATTGTGCAACTAGTATCAATTATCAAAGAAAGTATTACGTTTATCTGCACTGGCCTACAATTACCGAATTTTACAAGCTTTTATTTATTTTACTCATATCGCAGAACAACGGAAATGGCTATCAATTTGTCTAGTTATATAGATAATAAGATACCCTTCGAAAAAAATTTCGCTTGCATTATTTTCTACGTGATAAGTGCCTCTCCATTATTTGGTTTCATAGGGATTCGGATACCTTCCTCATTGAAGTAGTAAAACAAAATTCGCTTAAGTGCCTTTTTCGGTTAGGTGCACAAGTTTTTCGTACAAAGAGGGATGTGCAGCTAAGCAAAATATACTGTATATGTTTTTGTGTTTAATTAAAATCAAAGTGAAATTTTTAAAACCAATTTATTTAAAAATGCGCAAAGTGCTTTTGGTTTTGAACCGGGATTCTTAGTAAGGAAGGAACATACTTTATTGCAGTACTGTCAAATTGGAAAACACTTTGCGCAAATCCGCTTCTCACTCAAGATTTTCAAGTCCTTGTTAGAACTAAATCCGCTTTTTACTCATTGAGCAACCTTAAAATAATAAACAGTTTAAGTTCGAAATAAAACAGAATCAAACTTAACCAGAAGTATATGTTTTTGTGTTTAATTAAAATCAAAGTGAAATTTTTAAAACAAATTTATTTAAAAATGCGCAAAGTGCTTTTGGTTTTGGACCCGGATTCTTAGTAAGGAAGGAACATACTTTATTTCATTACTGTGAAGTGATTTTGAAAATTACACTTGCAAAAAACAGAGGTTAGTTTAGCTTTTTTTATAATAATTTTTTTTTAAACACATAATTTCAAACAAAATACACCAAAAGAATAAAAAAACTTCATTTTAAGTAATGGAAAAAGCAAAATAACGAAATATGATACCGCTTTCTTACAGTAGCAATTTGAATTGTACATTCGAATTTCTCAGTTTAAAAAAAAAGTTTTTTGTTAAACTTGGTTAAGTTTGGACACGCATATCTCCCAGCTGAACAACGATAGAAAGGTGAAAACTTACCCCCAAATATAGAATTTAATGGGGAATAAACCTGCGTTTTTATTTATAAAAAAAAACAACATTTTTTAGAAAATTGAATTTTTAGCACGCTTGGCCCCATTGTGGGACGGGGGATAGAACAAAGGTAGCGGAATTCGTGAACTAAACAGACATACCCGTGGAATCCACCAGCAACGCCCGAATTTAATTTTTTCTCCAATTATTATAGAAATAAACTTGCAATGGGAGTGGGAGTGCAATGGGGTATTGTCATTGCGCTGGGTATGCAGTTACAGTTGCATGGCTATACTCAATCCCGACTCTTGCGTCCTCGTTCGCGCACTCTGGGCAACGTGAGCAACCCATGTGCGAGATGCGGTAACCAATCCGAGTGGAGCCTTGGGTCA